>NW_022161736.1:0-11569 GCF_008728515.1 Papio anubis
GCCATCTCCATCACAGATGACGCAACCAGGTTTCCATTACCGGGCTGTTTTTTTTTTTGTTTAGTTTTGGTTTTTTCTCTATTTTGAAATGGAGTTTCTGCTCTGTCGCCCAGGGTGGAGTGCAGTGGCGCAATCTCGGCTCACTGCAACTTCTGCCTCTCGGGTACAAGTGATTCTCCTGCCTCAGCCTCCCAAGTAGCTGGGATTACAGGTGCCTGTCACCATGCCCGGCTAATTTTCATCTTTTCAGTACAGACGGGGTTTCACCATGTTGACCAGGCTGGTCTGGAACTCCTAACCTCAGGGGATTCACCTGCCTCCTCCTCTCAAAGTGCTGGAATTACAAGCGTAAGCCACCACGCCCAACCATTACTGGTGTAATTTCTAAGCCCCTCTCTCACACCCACTCCCTTTTTTTTTTTTTTTTTTTTTAAAGAACCAGCTTTATGGCTATATTTTTTCCAAGAGAACCAGTTACCCATTTCAAGTACAAATAAGACACGGTGTTTAAAAACCAAAAATGCCAATTTGCACAGAAGTCTCCAAATACCCAGTCGATTTGAGCCTTGAGAATAACATCAAGCTGTTGGCTGAATTCAACTTCCCTTTCCATCTGTCTGCCTATGAGTTAGACACAAGGATGAAGCCACGAGCTAGGGACAAAAAGGCAGGAACCACCAAGGCAGCCGGGACTTCAAATAAAAGCTCGAAGGACCAACACAAATGCACCACACTCTGCACACCCTCCTCTCCTTCCTTTTCAGAATTTCCAGAGGATGAAACAGGGACCTCCTCAGACGTCCCACGGTGCAGGCAGCCAGAGGGGAAGGCGGCAGCAGCCTGAATGAGGTGATCAGGAAATCACATTCCACAGACAGAAATTCTCCATGTACTTTACATCCTCTGTCTCTGAAGAACTATGCCAGTCTAACAGTCGCTAGAAAACCACCTTCAAGTATCATTTCCCATTTCAAGCAAAGAAAACAGTGGTGGGGCATAAGGGAAAAACATAGCCATGTGTTCTGGGGTATTAAATAAGGTTTTTTCTGTTATAAACATATAATTTTAAATACTCAGTTTTCTATATAATTGGTAGGCTTCCTAATTAGCAGACATAGTAATAAAAAGTGAATTCCAAGTGTAAGATCAGAGGACCCGTTCACATGGCTTCAGGTTCTGCTACTGTGTTTCAACTTAAGAAAATGGTTCTGTGCGTTGGTAACAAGGCCTGAGAGTCTGTGTGTGAGTCTGTGTGGCTGTCATCAGGGTTCGTGTTGGCTCCGTAGCAGAGGATGTTACACTGTTACGTTATCTTCTACAAAAAATCCTGAAAAAACGAAGCCTGAATAGACATACACACCCTCCCAAAATAATCCAAATGTCCACCGATATGAAAAACAGATGAATTACGGTTTCCATCGTGGAATATTCCTCAGCAGTGAAAACAAACTATAGCCACAGGTGCCAACTAGGATAAAGAAAACCTTTTAAACACGCTTAAAGTGAACTGACTAGGCGGAGTTCCTCGATTACAGGCGTCTGCTCCTAAATGGTCCTGTTCTGAATCCTGTGATGTAGAATGATAATTAGCAACCCTGTTTCGGGGCACATCAAGAAAAAAGCAAAATAATGACTACACAATTTTAAATTCTTTGTAAATTATAACTATTACTATGAAAATTCTAAAAATGTGAAAATCTTCCCAACTGTTATTGGACAAGCTTCAAAATAAATACCCTGCCATTGCTTGCCACACCCACAGTTGTGCCAAAATAAATGAAAATATAGCCCAAGTTAGTAGAATTGAAACCTGAAGATGTACGAGTCGTCCCTGCCTCACTATCTATACATCGTATAGAAATTTAAGAGCAGGTAGCGACACTGCAATGCAAGGCTCAAACCAACTGGGTATTTGGAAACTTCTATGCAAATTGGCATTTTCGGTTTTTAAACACGGTGTTATCTGCACTTCAAACAGGTAACTGTTTGGTTCCCTTGGAAAAAATATAGCCATAAACCTAGTCTAAAAAAAAAAAAAATACGGGAGTGGGTATGAGAGAGAGTAGCTTAGAAATTTTTAAAGTATCGGCAGGGAGCAGTGGCTCATGTCTGTAATCCCAGCACTTTGAGAGGCAGGCCCCACAGTGCCTTTGAGGACACCGGTCTCCTCTGCTGCCTTCCTCCTGGACTGACGCTCCAGGACATTCACTGGGTTTCCACCTCTGTCTCATTTAACATCCCAAGGGTGGTCTTCATCCTCGTCTGGGACTCAGCTCTGCCCCAATTTCCTAAATCTCTGCCTTCAGAGCCTGAAAACACCCACGCCCAGGGTCACCCTAAGTCCACGTTTACCCCAGAGAGTCCCAATTTTATGTTTTCCCAGCATCGCCTTAGTGATAATTTATCCTGTCAATTCCAACTGCCTTCACACCTCACCCTTGCTGTCTCCCAGCAGACCCCACTCAGATGCACATGCCCCAGACCCCACACCCAAGACTGTGCATGCTGCCCTGCTCTGCCCATGTGGGGACCACCTCTCTTTCTTGAGGAATCAGCTGGCGATCATCTCCTTGTGGAGGGCTGCCCTGACTTCCAACTCTCTCAACAAAAGGCAGAAGCATCTCATTTACTTCCCCAAAACTCAGGCCAAGTGAAGGTAGGCAGATGCTGGCTGTGCACCAGGATGCCATGGGCATGTCCCCAGATATACTTGCGTGACTTTGGGGCTGCCTGGTGCCGCAGCAATCCTCTGTAAATAATGATGGTCTGGTGGCTGAAGGCCTCCATCCCATATCCCATCTCTCCCTCTGGTGTGATGAGAATACTAAGGTGAGAAGTGACCTCTCCACCTGCCTGTTTCAAATCCTTCTGGTAAAACAAAAGGCTCAAATATCTCCTGGGAGACATTCATTCAACCATCAGTTCATGTGACACTCACAAATTCGGAAATGCATGAGGTCAGCACACTTTATTAGCATGACCCCAACACGGCAGAGAAGTGGCGTGGAACCGAACAACCAATTCAGGGTTTTGTTCACTGTTTCTCAGTTCATTATCACAACTCATTCTCACCCAGAAACGGCGGCGGGCTCACCAAACGTCTGCACACAGAAGAGTGGGGCGATGAAGCGAGTCACATCAGCGTCCTTTTTGGGGGCAGAGGCATACGGTCAGACAGGACCCAGGCAAGCACACAGATCTAGTGTTGGTGTCCCATGTAAACACTTTTCTAGAGGCCTTTCCTATCGGCACAGCTTCTACCAAATTCAACTCTCACCTGACTTTTAAGAACACTGCACACCCCAAGACTACATTCCCCTCCCAAATGACTTGGCACTTGGCCGAGTGCAAAAATTTCAACATGGGAACTGGAGAACGTGTGTGGCTTCTCAGTCCTGCTGCCTCTAATGAGGGAGGGCCAATGCTTCACACCCCCAGTGAAGGGCAGGTCTCTTCGGCCCCCAGACTTTGACCTGGAGCCTGTCAGCATTAACTAATTTCACTTTTCAGGACCTTCAAAGGCTTTGCAAAACCAGAAGGAGGAGATGGGGTGCGCCCTCACCTCAGAGCCTGCTGCAAACTGCGTGCTTCTCAGATGTATCCCAGGTGCCTGGCGTGTCCGTGCCACATCATCGACCTGCAGGTCTTCTATGTGGCCATCAGCCTCCTGAGGCACTGAAACAAGAGGAATAATGGCAAGTCCCTCTACCTTAGGAATTGAGGAAAAAGGGACCCAGCAGCAATGGAGCTTCCGTTTTTCTACGACAGTCTCCAAAACAGAGGAAAATACTGTACAGCCAACTTCCCTCACACAGGTTATTTTATAAACTCAGAGCAAGTGACAGACAACTTCAGGTTCTAACTGATTCCCTGTTTCCCCATCCAAGAGCTTTTGTTTTAATAATAAATATGACTTGCCATTTTGTGAATTCAAAAAGCAACAAGAGGAAATATTGGCAGTTTCTACAGTTCAACCAAATAAAATATGATCATGGCCTTTGAAACCATGAAGAAAAGATTGGATATCTCAATATGTGTTCCAGACGGCTTTGTTCGGCACTAACTCTGTTCACTCAAAGTTTTAGACACTGAAATAAACATCAATATCCACCAAAACCAAAAATGATAATTTTGCATCCACCTTGGAGCCTTTTTGGGACCAGGCAGGACACAAACTTTTAAAAAGCTCCTCTGTATACACGGGACATGGTTCGAACACCCCGGGTTGCAAATCTCGTGTCACAGGAGACTCGGCAGTTTTGGAACACGCCGCGTATGTAGAAACGTCGGCCCCTCCACAAAAACCAGTTTTTCAGTAAGGGTTGGTTGGAAAATAATTAACGTAAGTGATCCTTCAAACTCGAAACCCATGTTGTTCGGTCAGCTGCATTTACTTGCCTTGTGTCATATCTGGGCGAAACCATCATTCTGATACCGTAACGTGATGGTTAACAAACTAACTGTTCTGATTAGAAAGGAAAAAGCTTATTTTGCTGGCTGACAATGGGAAGTGGAATATTGCTCACGGTGGTGAACAGATAAGCACCAAGGCTGGTGACACTGTTGTGCTCCAACCCACCAGGGCCTGTTCTCCATCTCCCTCTGCTGAAAGGATAACCTTCCTCCACGAGTAAAGAGGAGGCCTTTTTAAATATTCACCATAAAGTGCTATGAAAAACTGAAGGTCACAGATAACATTTTTAAAAATAAACATTAACGTAAGCATTTAACAAGCTTATTATGATTTTTAAAAAGGTATTCAGTTCTTGGAGTGTGGTGGCTCATGGCCAAAAACCCAGCACTTTGGGTGGCCGAGAGGTGGGTGCATCACCTGTGAGGTCAGAGTTAACCTGGCCAACATGGTGGTAATTCATGTGAGAAAATCGAAAAATTAGCCAGGCATGGTGGCAGACCTATAACCCCAGGATTACTTGGGAGGCTGAGGGGAAGAATCACTTCAGCCCGGGAGAGGAGGGTTGCAATCCAGCCAAGATCATGTCATTGCACTTTCAACCCTGGGCATTTGAGCATGAAACTCCATCCCAAAGAAAAATTATAAAGTTTTCCTTCTAATGAACCTATCATTCAGCCACCGAGGTATACTATAGCTTCTTGCTTATTCAACCATGAGGATGCACCACAGGAATATGAGGCAGAACTTGGGACACAGTTCTTCTCTGAAGAAGGCTGCACCCTCCGCTTAGAAGGAGGCACACACTCCAGATGGAATGGGCGCAAAGGGGTGCTGCTGCAGGTGAACTGGCTGCACAGGCACCCTCCAAGTGTCTGAGAAACAAGGGAGCCGTTGATGCCATCACCCTTCCATACCCTGAGGCTGGGGTAGTGGGGAGCCTGTCATGTCCCCACCACCACCACCACCCCGGGACAAACAGCCCAGAACCACACAACCTTGACACAAACTCACTGAGGCGATGACCCGACAGTAATGGTGGGTGATCTGTTCACCCAGGCGATCAAAACCCCACCTTGGCCGTTGGTTTTTGTGCATCTGCAACCTGAAGCGTGCCGGGTGCCCAGATGGCTGGTTCTGCATTATTTCTGTGAGATGCATGTTGCCTCTGGACTGAGTTGGAACCATCCTCGCCCGGTATGGGCACACCACCCCATCCACCCAGGGGCCAGAATTGAAACCCAACAGGCCCGAGAAACTGGGTTCACTCCACCTGTCCTGGCTACGATGAACCCGGTGACATTTATCCTTCTACAGCCTGGCTCCTGGTCTCAGCTCTCAGACCCGGGTGGGATCTGCGCTCTCAGCTTCTCAAGTCTTCAGCCACACCTCAGGACTCTAGCTTGCAGGCTGTGGACCTGGGGCTTCTTGGACTCCTGTGGCCCCCTGCAGCATTCTCCTTCCCTGGAGAACCTGCCTTTTCCAGCTGTGTCTCTGGAAGCCCCTGACCAAGCACGCCCTAAAGTGGTCTTCAGGTTTCTTTCTAGCCCTAAAGTCAGCCTCACAATTCTGGCAGAAAGGTGAGCGGAGACCAACTGGACAGAGGGCCAGTGACCGAGAGACCCATCGAGCAACAGCACTGGGCAGGGAGGGCCTCCAGCACTCCACTAAACAAAAGTTGCTTGCCACAAAATGAATAGATCAGATTTCTTGAACAGAAATACAGTTTGTTTCATGATTTGCTTTCTGTAATACCTAAGAAAGCATAAAGCTAGGCCTATTAACAATTACGTAAGTCTTTAGAGGCCCATGAACTGCCTTCTGTCCTTGCCCCCAGTGAACACGAAACTGAGGCACAAGGGTTAAAGAATAACATCACTGTAGCCACAGCTGGGGCCACTTGTGAGGACACAACACACCCCTGAGGTCCCTGGGTGCCCCGAGTCCTTCCTTGCTATTTATGGAAATATGGGAGAAACCAGGAGGTCACAGGCATGGACCTGGCCGTGCTCCCAGAGGGAGCCGAAGAATGCATCTGTCCAGTCTTCCCTCACCCAGCGGTTCCCTCCCTACAGACACTTGGGCTGGCCCGGCTCATGCACTCAGCAGCGCCATCATTAAGCGTTTAGCTTGGCATCCGCGAGGGCCTCCTCTGACCACTCCCTGAACCTACAGTCAGCACTAGTCTAGGACAGCGTGGATAGGTTGATGGATCCATGAGGCCTCCACTTGAAGAAGATGCCAGGCAGAGTGGGAGGCAGGGATGGGCTGTCTCACCCGCAGGCCCGAAGGTAGCGGCCACCACCGAGGACCTCCCTTCCCACCTGAGGACAGCTCACCCAGGAAGCGAGGCCGACGGCCACCCTGGGCCGAGGCTCTCCCCACCCCTATGAAGACTCGCGATCACATTTCTCATCGCACCAAGAGACCCCTGTATTGAGCACAAACCTTTTCAACCTTCGAATCAATAAGGAATCACAACACGGACATTCCCTCAATCCAAGTAGCCCAGCCCACAAAACAGACGCACTTAATCATACATTTCCTGTGGGAAAATCAGTCAGTCCCTGGGGCCTCGCTTGAGGTGAAGGCTGCTGCAGGAGATGCCGCAGCCCCAGCCTGGCTCTTCCCTCTACAGCTCCTTTTTCCTCCTCTTCCCACCGCCCCTTCCCACCCCCTCCTAGCCTCAGAGGCTCCTTCCTCAAATTCTTTCCCTTTGATGAAGTTATTCATGCCCAAAATACAAGGCAAAGTCAGGGGGGCTCAAGAGAAAATCCATACCGTTTTGAATTCTCGCCAAGTTTGAGAATAACCAAGCAAGAATCTTTGGCATCTGAATGTGGTCTGAATGCATCTGAGCTCAATGTCTGGCACTGGCCCGGGGTGGATCATGGGTGTCTCGGACATCTTCGTAACTCTACACCAATTATTTTGAAACACACCAGCAGAATAGAACCATGTGAAGAGCTACTTCTCAGTTAAAAGTAGGAAAAGACTCCAAAAGCTGCCCTCAAGGAACATCCTTCCCACGAGGAGTTTCTGCATCGGGCCCTTCAGGCACAGACAAGGCCCCCGGGCCCAACCCCTCAGTCCCTGCAGCATAAAGCAGCAAGGAGCCGTGGGGAATAAAGCAAGTGAAGAGTCAGTCCCGCTAAAAGCGGGCTCAGAAGCCACAGCCACTCTCCCAGTGTGGGAGCCAAGTTCAGAGACCTGGACACACCAGCGTTCCCAGGGAGGAGGGCAGAACAAGTCATTTCCCCCTAGTTTAGGGAGACACCACCCCGCGTCCTCCGGCCTTACTAGAAGAGAGACTTCACATAAATGATTTCAATAACTCCACCACACACAGAAAGTGGGCTAAGGGCTAAGACACCCATTTAAATGCCTGGCAAAAACACATTAAATGAACACACAGATAAACAAGGTTCTTCTGTTATCCATGAAATATTCAGAAACAAATCCAGTAAGCAATCTCTTTGCAATCAAAAGACCAATTCAGAGGTGCAGATTAAAAAGGAACATACAACTGAACCATGCTTAACACCAAGAACCAAGTTCCAAGGAAGTGTTATCACATCACCACCTCCAAGCTGAAGGAAGCAGCACTGGCCATGGACCAGCTGTTCACTCGTGGGTCAGTGAATGAATGGCAGTGCCGTCCAGGACAACGATGAGATGTTAACCTGAAAAGGGCAAAATGGCAGAGGCTGGAGGGACCTTCCAGGTAACCCGGCCCCTCAGTGGACAGAGGACCCCGTGGGGTCCCACAGAGCCAGAGCTGAGTGTGTTCGGGGCAAGCACTCAACTGCAACCCTGATGATGCCCGAACGCCTTCTGCCCTTCTGCGTCTCTGCCCCACTAACAGGGAATCCATAAATGCTAAGGAAATGTAATGCATTTTACAATACATGTAGATTTTCAGCACATTACAGATAAACAGTGACAAACTTTGAGAATTAACCAAAATATAGTTCAGTGAATGCCCAAACTCAAAGCTAGTCTCCAAGAGGTGATAAGCTGTGGCGTGCTGGTTAACGCCTGTAAATCCCAGCAGTTTGGGAGGCTGAGGCAGGAGAATCACTTGAGCCTAGAAGGTTGGGGTTGCAGTGAGCTGTCATTGTACTACTGCACCCAACCTGAGAAACAGAGTGAGACTGTCAAAAACAAACAAACAAAAACAAATTAAAGGAGTTCAAATGGATTCACCCATACCCTTTAAATTTTCATTTGTGTACATGGGGTGATCGAGTTCCTTTTCCCTTGCAATATATGAATAATCTAATAATTAAATATAATCTAACAATTAAATGGGAGAAAATTTAATTATTTTTCCCATTTCGTGGCCCTTCCCTATCTCAGGAAAAAAGTTAAAATTATTCCCTATTTCAGGGAAAAAGCTAAAATCATTTTAAACCTTCCTTCCATAAAACAGTATACTCAGTCATCTCTATCTGCTTTATCATGTGGAATTCAGCTTCACATGTCTACAATACAGTTTTTGTTAAACAGCGTTTATGTAGACAGGCAAAAGAAAGAAACATTTTGTCTGTCTTAGAAGCAGCAGAAGACCGTTTAACAGAAAGGGAGAAGATACCACCGTGTGAATCTGGAAATTCTGTCCTCATCTTGTCCCACACACACAGAAAACACTTAAGCCGTGCCTAGTGTCCAGCAAGACACAGAAAGGACGGGAATCCCACACTCCAGTTGTTTGTAGTCAGCCCCACATGTCACGCCACACCAACAAAAATCCATGCGGCAACTTCAGCACGTTTCATTCCCGATTCCGCGGAAATCAGGCTGAAGAACATACGAATGTTTTGCCCACATTTAAAAATCAAGTGTGGGACTCACAGAAATAAAACATTATGGGTTCACTGCTTTTCCAAATTTTTACTTGGAGAAACCTATAAAGTTCTTGTCAGTTACATCCTGGTTTCAATAATTTTATATGCAAAAGGTCAGGCAAGACTTGTAAAGAGAGTCACACACTCCCCGGCCAGTCACCGGTGGCTCCACACCTATAATCCAGCACTTTGGGAGGCGAGGTGAGCCAGATCCGCGAGGAGTCAGAAGCAGGCCATCCTGGCTAACACGGGTGAAACCCGTCTCTACTAAAAACCACAGTGTAGGCGGTGCCTGTAGTCTCAGCTACTCGGGGCTGAGGCTGGAATGGCATGAACCGGGAGGCAGAGACTTGCAGTGAGCTGAGATCACCACCCGCCTCCAGCCTGGGTGACAGAGGGGAAACTGTCTCAAAAAGGGAGGTGTACACACACATCCATTCTTCTCTCAGGAGGCAGACCCTTTTGGGATTCAGATGTAAATATGGTTGTCACACCCTGCCTTTGAGAGGGATGAACATGTTTAAGGGTGAACACACTTTCCTCCATGCACCAAGGGATGCACCATAGGCTGACAGTGCTGCCACCGCCTGCTCAGTCTCTGCTCAGGGTGGGGCAAAGGAGCTCATTTGTCTCCCACGTGTACACCATCAACAGGCCAGGTGCTCGAAGAGGGCTTCAGGACTCGCTGTAGGCGCGTGCGTCAGCAGGGCAGGCAGTGCGTGCTGAGTGGGCATCCAGCGAGCGGGGTCTTACACTTCACTCCCTGGGCCCAGCCCCAGACAGAGGGAAAGACACACCTGTGTATTGTAACTCATGTGTGTTGCCAGAGACACACACAGAAACCCTGCAGTGCAAGGTGCAGAACTGAAGGAATCATGGAAATAAGAGGGAAGACATTGGGTTACATTTAGCAGAGCCACCCTCCAAGCCTCGGCACTTCCTGCGGAGCTCTCACCCCTGACCCAGACTCCTCAGGGTCACTGCCACTGCCTTGCACAGCTCATGACCGCGGCAGACAGTGACAGAACCTCAGACAACCTCCCTCCTTCCTCACCAGCCCGGGGAGGAGATATTCATGGCCGGGAACACAGAGGTGACTGAGCAGAAGGGGGACAGGAACAATGGCGGCGGGTGTGCAGATGATGCGGGCACCCCAGCAGCCCTTCCATCTTAAGGGGCGGCCATGGGTGTGCGGATGCTCAGCGTGACCCAGCCATCCTTTCCCTCCTTATAGGGAAATGAGCATGGGTGTCTTGGATATTCCGGGTGCCCCAGAGCCCTTTTCACCTTAAGGAGATTTTCACAGTCTCATATCAGTCTCCCAAACTATTCAGTGAGGTTGGAGGCGTATCACTAATGGACCAACATTGGTGGCGCAACTAAAGGGCAATTTTATAACCATGTCTCAACCTGAAACAATCAGGTCTTTGGCCATCTGGTCTAAGCTTTTTCTGTAACAAAGTTGGATAATTAAGTTGAACTTTGGTTTTCCAAAGCTTGTTACAGAAACCACATCTTCCTAGGTGTGGCTCCGTGGTGTCAGGTGCACACATCAGTAGCCAGGCTTGCCAAGACTCACGGCACATTACACATTCACCTGAGAAGGCTGCTCAATCACTGAGGGCTCTGGCGTGCTCTGAAATGAATTTGCCACTTCAGCCTACACTCTACTCCCTTGTTTGGTTAAAGAAACCCAAAAAGCAGAATTTGTTTTGGCCAATCGCGTGCTGACTCAACTGCAGAGGTTTTAATTAGAGTACTTTCATTGCATCCTAGAAAGCAAAGTCATATAGATCAACTCATTATTACCACTCCAAAGGTTTAGTAAATCTCCAGATAATCAGGCAAACATTTTAAGAAGCTACATTAAGGTTTACAATACTCAAAATTTAAAACTACATCCATGCTTCAAAAAACCACCATTCCCATTTTAGATGGCCAAATGCATATGAGAAAGAAAGAAACGTGCTGAGCGCATTTTTGGGGACATCTTATGGAGAAACTGCCACTTTAAAAATGGCTCTAGTTCCTGGCTCCAGATGGGTGTGGTGGGTTGCCTCACTCAATTTCAACTCCACCTGAAGCTGGGACACTAGAAATCCATTCCCACACTCCAGGGCACCAGAATTCCCACTTCTGGAAACAGCCTGGAATGCAGACCTGTAGCAGAGAATTCTTTCCTGCCCACCCTAACTGTCCTCTGTGGAAGGCGACAGTCAAAGACAAGTCCACCCCCCTAGGCGCAACTGCACCACGAAGAACCATTTCAAGGTGGGAGGTGATTGATCAGTGGGAACAGGCAGTTTAGCTA
>NW_022161737.1:0-11563 GCF_008728515.1 Papio anubis
ACTAGAGAGACTAAGGCAAAAGGATTACTTGAGCCCAGGAGTTCAAGACCAGCCTGGGCAACAGAGTGAGACCCTGTGTGTACAAAAAATTGTTTAAAAAATAAAGATAAATGGGCCAGGCGCGGTGGCTCACGCCTGTAATCCCAACACTTTGGGAGGCTGAGGTGGGCAGATCACGATGTCAGGAGATCAAGACCATCCCGGCCAACATGGCGAAACTCCGTCTCTACTAAAAATACAAAAATTACCTGGGCGTGGTGGTGTGCACCTGTCATCGCAGCTACTTGGGCGGCTGAGGCAGGAGAATCACTTGAACCCGGGAGCCAGAGGTTGCAGTGAGCCGAGATTGCACCACCGCACTCCAGCCTGGGCGACAGAGCCAGACTCTGTCTCAAAAAATAATAATAGTAAGAATAATGAATTTAAATAAATAAAGATAAATTAGCTAAACATAGTGGCACACGTCTGTAGTCCTAGCTATTCGGGAGGCTGAGGCACCACTGCACTCCAGCCTGGACAACAGGAGCAAGACTCTGTCTCAAAAAAGAATAATAATGAATTTAAATAAATAAAGATAAATCAGCTAAGCACGGCGTCACACATCTGTAGTCCCAGCTACTCGGGAGGCTGAGGCACCTGTGCGCTCCAGCCTGGGCAACAAGAGTGAAACTCCATCTCAAAACTCAACTGAAAACGAAACTAGCCAAGCGTGGTGGTACCCTGCCTATGATCCTAACAAGTTGGGAGACTGAGGCAGGAAGACCACTTGGGCCCAGGGGTTCAAGACCAGCCTGGGCAACACAGTGAGACCATCTGTCTGCAAAGGAATTATTAAAAATAAAGATAAATGAGCTTTAAGCATCGTGGCACGTGTCTGTGGTCCCGGCTACTCGGGAGGCCGAGGCGGGAGGATCGCTTGAGCCCGGGAGGTAGGAGGCTGCGGTGAGGTTTGATTGAACCGTGGCACTGTAGTCTGGGCGAAACACTTTGACACCGTAGCTCAAAAACAAACAAGTGTTTGGCCAGGGTGTGATGGGCAGGACTGGGCTGACTCTGATGGAAACACGGTGTCCCGGCAGGCAGAGTCCTGGAATTCCCACAGCCAAGGCAGCGTGGTAGACGTCAGACAAGCTGTCGTTCTTCCAAGGATCACCCGTGGTCTGGCAAACGCATATCACCGACACGGATGTTTGTCTCTGCTGGACAAATAAAGCTGTGACAGGTGTTCCCGATTTTTCTGTCTTTTTTTTCCTCTGCGTGTCATTTTTAAACTGTTTTTTTTTTTTTTTTTTTTTTTTTTTATCTTCCTGCCCACTTTGGCTCCGTGGTTGACACGAAACTCAATCAAACTAATTCTAGAGAAGCAGGAAATCCGGGCTAATTGGAGCTCAGAGGTGCAGCCAGCGATACCAGAGCTTGTCTCAGGGCCAGACGGAGGCATAGCAGTGGCCGGGGAAAGACTGAGGTGTGGACCTGCTCATCCTTCTGCAACCTCGTAGCCCCGAAAAATCCTAATCACGAAGCCAGAAAGTTTTCAAAAGGATGTCCAGACTGGGCACAGTGGCTCGGGCCTATAATGTCAGAACTTTGGGAGGCTGAGGCAGGAGGATCGGTTAAGCCCAGGTGTTTGAGAACAGCCTGGGCGACATAGCAAGACCCCATCTCTACAAATAATAAAAATAATAATTAATAAATTTAGCCAGGTGTCGTTGCGTGCACCTGCAGTTCCAGGTACTCAGGAGGCTGAGGCCGGAGGCCTGCCTGAGCTCATGAGGTTAAGTCTGCAGTGAGCTATGATCAGGCCACTGCACTCCAGCCTGGGCAATAGAGCAAGACTCTGTCTCAATTCATAATAATATTAAAAAGGATGCTTCACCAAAGAACAAAGGCTGTCATTTTTCCAAGACTCTGCCCAGTTCAAATGAATCTGAGATCATTTCAGAAAAGTCCTTTTTCCTTTTTTGAGATGGAGTCTCACTCTGTCGCCCAGGCTGGAGTGCAGGGGCGCGATCTCGGCTCACTGCAAACTCCGCCTCCCGGGTTCACGCCATTCTCCTGCCTCAGCCTCCCGAGTAGCTGGGATTATAGCCGCCCACCAGCACGCCCGGCTAATATTTGTATTTTTAGTAGAGACAGGGTTTTGCCATATTGGCCAGGCTGGTCTCCAACTCCTGACCTCAAGTGATCCACCTGCCTCGGCCTCCCAATGTGCTGGGATTGCAGGCGTGAGCCACTGTGCCCGGCTCAGAAGCATCTTGACCAGGAAAAAAATCTCCTTGCTCAGTTTCCACACGTGTCTTTCTCCTTCTCTTTCCATGTATATGTATAAAGATACAATAAGTTCATCACAGACTTGTGATTTTTCAAAATCATTGCAATTATTACTTTTCCTTTCTTTCTTTCTTTCTCTTTCTTTGTCTCTTCTTTCTTTTTCTTTCTTTTCTTCTTTCTTTCTCCTTCCTTCCTTCCTTCCTTCTTTCCCTTCTTTCCTTTCTTTCTTTTTCTTTTTCAGACACAGTCTCTCTCTGTCACCCAGGCTGGAGTGCAATGGTGCGATCTCGGCTCACTGCAACCTCTGCCTCCCAGGTTCAAGTGATTCTCCTGCCTCAGCCTCCTAAGTAGCTGGAATTAGAGGCACCCGCCACCACGCCCGGCTAATTTTTGTATTTTTAGTAGAGACAGGTTTCGCCATGTTGGCCGGGCTGGTTTCAAACTCCTGACCTCAGGTGATCCGCCCACCTCGACCTCCCAAAGTGCTGGGATTACAGGCGTGAGCCACCGCGCCCGGCCAGTTTTCTTGACGACTGAGTTTTTGGTGCTCTTTTAAATTATATGTGTATATAATACATATAAAATAAAATATATGTTTTAAATTATGTAAAATATACATGTAATAAAATTTAAATACTTGTATTTTCTTTATGCTAGAACCAATTACATTATATATAACTATATAATTATAGTCTCATATTAAATCTTATATTCTCTTAAATTATAAGAAGAATTCCACCGGTTCTAGCATTAAGAGAAGACGAATATTTAAGGTGACAGATATCCCAAGTGAACCGAGTTGACTTTTACAAATTACATGAATGCATTACATGACCACAAGTACCCTTAAATTATGCTCTTTTGCTTTTATGCATCAACTTTACAAAGGAGGCCGGGCACGGTGGCTCACGCCTGCAATCCCAGCACTTTGGAAGGCTGAGGAGGGCAGACCACGAGGTCAGGAGTTCGAGACCAGCCTGACTAACATGGAGAAACCCCGTCTCTACTAAAAATACATCAATTAGTCGGGCATAGTGCTGGACTCCTGTAATCCCAGCTACTCGGGAGGCTGAGGCAGGAGAATCGCTTGAACCCGGGAGGCAGAGGTTGCAGTGAGCCGGGTCACACCACTGCACTCCAGCCTGGGGGACAGCGTGAGACTCTGTCTCAAAAAATAAATCAATCAAATAAATAAATAAGTAAATAAATAAAAACTTAAAAAAAAAAA
Source organism: Papio anubis (assembly GCF_008728515.1). Classification (NCBI taxonomy): domain Eukaryota; kingdom Metazoa; phylum Chordata; class Mammalia; order Primates; family Cercopithecidae; genus Papio; species Papio anubis. The sequence goes on from NW_022161737.1 coordinate 3,500, forward strand.
AGCAAACCAGCCCCTTAAATCTGGTATTCCCTCAGCCGTGATGATCCGGCCAGCTCAGTCCTGGAGAAGGAACGGCTTGTCACTCACTCACTTACCCGGTACAAACTGAAATCTTCAGAGTCCCGGTTGGTTCGTTAGCGAATCGGGGACTACGTCGCCCGGCCTCCGTGGCACCACATGATAGCTTTTGCCTAATAAGCAATTAATAGATTCATCCGTTATTTGATGCATGCGTTCTGTGCGTGTGTGTGTGGGGGTGTGTGTGTGTGTGTGTGTGGCTGGAGCGGGGCAGTGACTAGGCCCTGTCTACAACTTTAACCGTCATCGTATGTGGTTAGGATCAACCATTCAATGTCAAATGAATTCCAATGCACTCTCAACAGTGGGTCACTGGACAAGGACCCCCCAGTTACGCCAGCCACCCCATCCTATGTGGATGTTCACTGGTTTTTGGGTTTTTTTGTGTGTGTGTGTTTTTTTTTTTGAGATGGAGTTTCACTCTTGTTGCCCAGGCTGGAGTGCAATGGCACCTGGGATCAAGCAGTTCTCCTGTCTCAGCCTCCCGAGTAGCCGGGATGACAGGCACCTGCCACCATGCCCGGCTAATTTTTGTATTTTTAGTACAGACGGGGGTTTCACCATGTTGGTCACGCTGGTGTCGAACTCCTGACTTCAGGTGATCTGCCCGCCTCGGCCTCCCAAAAAGTGGTGGGATGACAGGTGTGAGCCACCGCGCCCGGCCGGACGTCCACTCTTAAATACAGGTGCACTGTCTGGGTTAACCCTTCTGGCTGGTGGACTTACAGGTGCAGCAAATCCCATTATTTCATTCCTTTCATTGCTTAACCCTCCAACCCTTCCCCGAGCCCTCGAAGTCCATTCTATCATACTCATGCCTTTGCATCCTCAAAGCTTGGCTCCTACTTATAACTGAGAACATAATGATGTTTGATTGTCCGTTCCTGAGTTACTTCACTGACAATCATGGCCTCCAGCTCCATCCAGATGGCTGGGAAGGCTATTATTTTCTCCCTCTTTATGGCTGAGTAGTATTTGGGGAAGATACCAAACTTCCAAGGTTCTTAGTCACCTTCAAGGCTGGGACTAGAGTAAGGCATTTATCTAGAGTGGGCACCAGACTTATCTTATTATTATTTTATTATAAATAATTATAAAATAAATATTATTATTTATTATAATATATTATTAATTATAATTAATAATAATTATTATATAATTATGTAATTATAATTAATTATATATAATTATTATATAATTATGTAATTATAATTAATTATACACATATTATTATCTGAGAGATGGAGTCTCGCTCTGTCTCCCCAGGCTGGAGTGCAGTGGCGTGATCTCGCCACTGCAGCCTCCGCCTCCGAAGTTCAAGCGATTCTCCTGCCTCAGCCTCCTGAGTAGCTGGGACAACAGGCACCCGCCACCACTCCCAGCTAATTTTGTATTTTAGTAGAGTCGGGGTTTCACCTTCTTGGCCAGGCTGGTCTCAAACTCCTGACTTCAGGTGATCTACCCCCCCCTACTTGACCTCCCAAAGTGCTGAGATTACAGATTACGGCCCCTGTGCCTGGCCGGGCACCAGATTCAAAAGGATACCAAAAGCTGAGTCAGCGAGACAAGTAAGAATTTATTGCAATGAGTTTGAAAAATCAAGAAGATTGTCACAAGTCTGCAATGAATACAATATCTCAAGAAACAGGTGCAGGTAAAGACAGGTAGAAATGGCAGGTCGCGGTGGTTCATGCTTGTAATCCCAGCGCTTTCGCTTGACCCCAGGACCTTGAGACCAGCCTGGCCAACATAGCAAGACCCCATCTCTACAAAAACTTTGAAACGTAAAGTGGGCATGACGGCATGAGCTTGTAATCTGAGCTACTTGGGAGGTTGAGGTGGGAGGAGGGCTGGAGCCCAGGAGGCCAAGGCTGCAGTGGACTGTGATTGAGTCTCTGCACTCCAGGTTGGGGGGACAGAGAAAAACCCTGTTGTCTAAAAATAAAAATCAAGAGAAATCCAATAACGGTTTGATGAATGCAATGGCAACATTTTATAAGTAGACGGATGCGTGTACATACAGAGAGGGTAACTTACTGAGCCTTACCTGAGCTTAAGGAGGGGAAAATGCCCTTATCCTTTTTTTTTTTTTTTTTTTCCTCAGATGGAGTCTCGCTGTGTCGCCCAGGCTGGAGTGCAGTGGCCAGATCTCGGCTCACTACAACCTCTGCCTCCCGGGTTCACGCCATTCTCCTGCCTCAGTCTCCTGAGTAGCTGGAATTAGAGGCACCTGCCACCACGCCCGGCTAATTTTTGTATTTTTAGTAGAGACGAGGTTACACCATGTTGGCCAGGCTGGTCTTGAACTCCTGACCTCAGGTGATCCGCCCGCCTCAGCCTCCCAAAGTGCTGGTATGACAGGCATGAGCCACCGCACCCGGTCAATCCTGCTTTTTATAAAGACAAAACGGGTGTCTCTCCCACCTCACAATTCAGCCGTTGGGTCGTGGCTGAGTGCCAGTAGCTTCACTCACACCTGTTAGGGTCATAAGGAATATGTTGCTTATTTTCGAAGCACATCCTCTGGTTTTCTTTTTCAACACACAAACATATTTTTAATATAGTTCCAAAAGAAGCAGCATTACAAACTCTATATGTTTTCCACGTTTATTATTAGTTTCATTTTTTATTGTTATTATTGTTTAGATTTGCCGGCATGTCAAAAGAACCTTTATCACTTTTTATAATTGCCTCTTGCGCTTTCTTGCCCAATATCTTTGGTGCAGGAGTTTCTGTAGGGTTTTTCTACTTTTAGGCTGGAGCCTTTTTTGTTGTTGTTGTTTTTTTGAGATGGAGTCTCTGTCAGCCTGTAGGCTGGAGGCAGGGCTGGGACTGCCTACTGCAACCCCTCCTCAGCCTCCCCGGTTCAAGCTGAAGTCTCCTGCCTCAGCCTCCCCGAGTAGCTGGGATTACAGGCACCCGCCACCACTCGGCTAATTTTTGTATTTTAGTAGAGATGGGGTTTCACCATGTTGGCCAGGCTGGGCTCGAACTCCTGATTTTGTGATCCACCTGTCTCGACCTCCCAAAGTGCTGGGATTATAGCCATGAGCCACCACACCCGGCCACTACTTTATTTTAATCGGGTTATTGTGCTGGCATGGCGGCCCAGGTGCAATGCGTTACATTTTCATCCATGGGCGCAATGTCGAATGATTAAATCACGTTAAGGCATCCACCGCATCACCTCCTTATATCACTGTGTGTTTTGTATCAGTGGGACCATTCAAAACCTGACCTTCAATGCAATCAACATCACTTAAAACAGTCTAAGCAAGGCTGTAAACATTTCACATGGTCGTGGGCACGCGGCTCACGCTTCTGTCATCCCAGCACCCTGGGAGGCTAAGGCGGCGGATCACGAGGTCAGGAGATCGAGACCATCCTGCCTAACACGCGAAACCCCGTCTCTACCAAAAATACAAAATTAGCCGGGCGCGGGTGGCAGGTGCCTGTAGTCCCAGTTCCGGGAGTTGAGGCAGGGAATGGCATGAACCCAGGAGAGGTGGAGCTTGCAGGAGCTTCTGAGACGGTGCTACTGCACTGCAGCCTGGGCAACAAAGCAAGACTCCATCTCAAAAATGATAATAATAATAATAATATTAATAAAATAAAAAATAGAAAAGAACAGAAAGATGTCCTCAGGGGAACATCCATCTCCTCTGCCCTATAGTTGCAGTTACTTGCTGACAATCTCTTTCCTTGCAAAGGGCCCAATGCAGTACGTTGAGGCCGGGGACATCACAGAGCCCTCCCTCCATGATTCATGAATCTTGTCTCTTTCTGTTTTTTTAATTTTTGTAGAGATGAAGGAGCGGGGGGCGGGGATCTCACCATGTTGCCCAGGCTGGTCTCCAACTTCTGGCCTCAAGCCATCCTCCCCATAGCCTCACAAAGTGATGGGATCAGAGGTGTGAGTCATCGCCGCACGGCCAAATTGTGTGTCTTTTTACCTGCAACCATGTCCACCAACCCTCGTCGATGTTATTCAACATTATCAAACATTATTATTGTTATTATTAAATATTAAATAATTATTGTTAAATATTAATTAAATAATTTATAGTTATAATATTAAATATAATATTACATTATTATATTGTATAAATATGTTTATTATATATTATATAATATGTAACTATTATATTTATTATATATTATATAATATGTAATCATTATATTTATTATATATTATATAATACATAAATATTATATTATATTTATTATATATTATATAATACATAAATATTATATTATATTTATTATATATTATATATATTATATGTAATATTTATAATATGTAAATATATTATATTCATATTATATATTATATATTATATTCATATTATTATATATTGTATATATTATAAATACATTCATATTATTATATATTATATATAAATACGTTGATATTATATATTGCATATAATATAAATACATTATATTATTATATATTGTATATAATATAAATACATTGATATTGTTATATATTGTATATAAATATAAATACATTGATATTATATATTGTATATATTATAAATACATAAATATTTATTATATATTCTATATAATATAAATACATAAATATTTATTATATATTCTATATAATATAAATACATAAATATTTATAAATGTATATAATATAAATACATAAATATAAATATTATATATTATATATTGTATTACATAATATGTAAATATTAAGTAATATTAAATAAATATTTAATTAATATTTCAATTTATGTTTCTATTTTATATTGCATATATTGCAATATGCACATAGATGCATATCTATTGCATAGATATATATGGATATATGCAAATATATGGCTATATAGCTGTATGCAGGTTTATATTTTAATCAAATGTGTAATTAATAATTATTAAATATTAGTCATTAAATATTTATTTATTAATATTGATTATTAAATATTATTTAAAAATTAAAAATTAAATATTTAAATATTTAATATTTAATTAATATCTAATAATTATTCATATTTATTGTTGGATATTAATTAAATATTTGATTAATATTAAATAAATATTATATTTATTATTATTATTAATCAAATATTTAATTGAAATATAAACATATGCCTATATATTAAATGTTGTTCAACATTTTCCACATCCTCACAACTTTCACAGCCGATCCAGCCATATGTTGTAATATCAGGGGACCCCCCCCAATATCCCTCTCTCTCGTTGCTAAGTGCCCACACCAAGGTGACCGGGGGACCCCCACTTTCACAGGCCTGGATTGTGACGGGGTCTGGAGCATTCACCGGTGAGGGGGGGCACGCTCAGGTGGTCAGCGGGACGTGCGTGTGGAGGGTGGGACAGCCAGGAGCCAGACGAGGTCTCCTGTAACACAGCATATGAGCACAGGAGAAATAAAAAGAGCAAACCTCCTCAGCCCCTCAGCTGAAGACCCCCGAGTCACCCAGGCCCCTTCGCTCACGGCCTCCCCCAGCTTCCATCTACTGACTGTTAGAAAACCTGAGTGGGGTCCGGGCTCAGCGGCTCGCGTCTGTAATCCCAGCACTTTGGGAGGCCGTGGCAGGTGCTTCACCTGAGGTCAGGAGTTCGAGACCAGCCTGGCCAATACGGTGAAACCCCGTCTCTACTAAAAATACAAAAATTAGCCGGGTGTGGCGGTGTGCACCTGTAATCCCAGCTACTTGGGGGGCTGAGGCAGGAGAATTGCCTGAGGTCAGGAGTCCGAGACCAGCCCGGCCAACATGGTGAAACCTCGTCTCTACTAAAAATACAAAAATTAGCCAGCCGGGCATGGAGGCTCACACCTGTCATCCCAGCTACTTGGGGAGCTGAGGCAGGAGGATCACCTGAGGTCAGGAGTTCGAGACCAGCCTGGCCAACATGGTGAAACCCCGTCTCTACTAAAAATACAAAAATTAGCCAGGCGCGGTGGCTCACACCTGTCATCCCAGCACTTTGGGAGGCCGAGGCACGCGGATCAGCTGAGATCAGGAGTTCGAGACCAGCCTGGTCAACATAGTGAAACCCCGTCTCTACTAAAAATACAAAAATTCGCTGGGTATGGTGGCTCAAGCCTGTCATCCCAGCACTTTGGGAGGCCAAAGCAGGTGGATCATCTGAGGTCAGGAGTTCGAGACAAGCCTGGCCAACATGGTAAAACCCCATCTCTATTAAAAATACAAAAATTAGCCGGGCGTGGTGGTGGGCACCTGTAATCCCAGCACTTTGGGAGGCCGAGGCAGGTGGATCACCTGAGTTCAGGAGTTTGAGACCAGCCTGGTCAACATGGTGAAACCCCGTCTCTACTAAAAATACAAAAATTCGCTGGGTATGGTGGCTCAAGCCTGTCATCCCAGCACTTTGGGAGGCCGAAGCAGGTGGATCACCTGAGGTCAGGAGTTCGAGACCAGCCTGGCCAACATGGTAAAACCCCATCTCTATTAAAAATACAAAAATTAGCCAGGCGTGGTGGTGGGCACCTGTAATCCCAGCACTTTGGGAGGCCGAGGCAGGTGGATCACCTGAGTTCAGGAGTTTGAGACCAGCCTGGTCAACATGGTGAAACCCTGTCTCTACTAAAAATACAAAAATTAGCCGGGTGTGGCAGTGTGCACCTGTAATCCCAGCTACTTGGGGGGCTGAGGCAGGAGAATCGCCTGAGGTCAGGAGTTCGAGACCAGCCTGGCCAACATGGTGAAACCCCGTCTCTACTAAAAATACAAAAATTAGCCAGCTGGGCATGGAGGCTCACACCTGTCATCCCAGCACTCTGGGAGGCCGAGGTGGGTGGATCACATGAGGTCAGGAGTTCGAGACCTGTCTGACCAACATGATGAAATCCCGTCTCTGCTAAAAATACAAAAATTAGCCGGGCGTGGTGGTGTGCACCTGTCATCCCCGCTACTCGGGAGGCTGAGGCAAGAGAATCGCTCGAACCTGGGAGGTGGAAGTTGCCGTGAGCCAATCTTGTGCCACTGCCCTCCAGGATGGGCGACGAGAGCAAAACTCCGTCTCTGAAATCTATGATTCACACGATGTAAATTAGACAATTGATCGTCACACAGCGTCCGTCGGGACCTCACCCATAGTGGGAGAGAAAATTAAAAAAAAACAAAAAACAAAAAACAAACAAACAAAACCAGTTTCAGGAGGATCCCCATGAAACTGTAAAAACAAGCAAGCCTTCTAAATACGTGAGTGCTGCTGTCAGGAAACAAGACTTCAGAGAAGCACACAAATCACCGTATCCAGCCGTAATAACGGAGTTCAAAGCGGGGAGGATATGAAAAATTCATCGCGTGTCTACCCAGAACGACGGATGCAAACGATGCCACTTTGTCTATATTTGTACAATATGTTCTCGTTGGCACATACGGGATGATCATTGTTTCGTTAAATACCTGACATTTCTGTAACAGTGCAAAGATGACTGTTGAAGTCAGCGTGTTCCACTCTAGGAGGGCAGGAAGAAAAGAAAGAAAGAAAGAAAACGGGGTCAGAAGGAATGAGAGCCTGGGGGGAACTTTATCTCAATCAGGTGGTTGGGCCGGGCCAGGGTGGCTCACACCTGTTATCCCAGCACTTTGGGAGGCCGAGGCGGGAGGATCACCTGAGGTCAGGAGTTCGAGACCAGCCCGGCCAACGTGGTGAAACCTCGTCTCTACTAAAAATACAAAAATTTGCCAGGCATGTTGGCAGGTGCCTGTCGTCCCAGCTACTCGGGAGACTGAGGCATGAGGATAGCTTGAACCTGTGAGACGGAGGTTGCAGTGAGCCGAGATCGTGCCAGTACACTCCAGCCTGGGCGACAGAACAAGATTCCATCTCAAAAAAAAAAAAAAAGAGTTTCTTGAATTCATTCTCAAGGTCAGGGTATGCGAAACTCTCCTAAATGCTGAGAAGATGGAAATACGTTTTGGTGCACGTCTGTCATCCCAGCTACAAGGGAGGCTGAGGTGGGAGAATGTCTTGAGCCCAGGAGGT
>NW_022161738.1:0-11548 GCF_008728515.1 Papio anubis
TCTGGCCCTGTAGTCTTCAAACGATCCGAAATATCTGTTCTCAGATTCCACAGAACTGAGGCTAGCAAAGAGATCCACGAAATACAGTTGTAACTCTGCGAGTGGAAGTCACACATCACAAAGCAGTTTCTTAGAAGGCTTCTTTCCAGTTTTTTTCTGAGGATATTTTCTTTTTCACCATAGCCCTCTAAGGGCTTCCATATATCACTTTGCAATTTCCACAAGAACAGGCTTACCGAGCAGCATCTTGAGTGGAAAGCTGTAACTCTGTGAGACGAATTAACAGAACACTAAGCAGTCTCTCAGAAAGCTTCTTTCCAGATTTCATTGAGGATATTTCCTTTTTCACCATAGCCGTCTATGGGCTTCCTAATATCACTTTGTATATTCCACAAGAACTGTCTTAGCGAAAGACTTCTTGAGGGGAAAGATGTAACTCTGTGAGATGTTGTCACAGAGCAAAAAAAAGTTTCTCAGAAAGCTTCTTTCTCTTTGTTATCGGAGGATACTTCCTTTAGCCCTATAGTCTTCGAAGTGATCCGAAATATCTGTTCTCAGATTCCACTGAAATAAGGCTAGGAAAGAGATCCAAGAAATGCAGATGTAACTCTGTGAGTGAAAGTCAAACATCACAAAGCAGTTTCTCATAAAGCTTCTTTCCAGTTTTTCTCTGAGGATATTTTCTTTCTCACCATCGCCCTCCATAGTCTTCCAAATATCACCTTGCGAATTCCACAAGAACAGGCTTAGCGAGCGACTTCTTTAGGGGAAAGCAATAACACTGTGAGACGAATTAACAAAACACTAAGCAGTTTCTCAGAAAGCTTCTTTTCAGATTTTATCTGAGGAGATTTCCTTTTTCACCACAGCCCTCTATGGGCTTCCAAATATCACTTTGCAAATTCCACAAGAACTGTCTTAGCGAAAGGCTTCTTGAGGGGAAAGCTGTAACTCAGTGAGATGATTTCACAGAACACAAAGAAGTTTCTCAGAAAGCTTCTTTCTCTGTGTTATTGGAGGATATTTCCTTTGCCCTGTAGTCTTCAAAGGGATCCGAAATATCAGTACTCAGATTCCAGAGAAATAAGGCTAGCAAAGACATCCACGAAATACAGATGGAACTATATGAGGGGAAGTCACACATCACAAAGCAGTTTCTCAGAAAGCTTCTTTCCAGTTTTTCTCTGAGGATATTTTCTTTCTCACCATAGCCCTCTATGGGCTTCCAAATATCACTTTGCGAATTCCACAAGAACAGGCTTAGCGAGCGGCTTCTTGAGAGGAAAGCTGTAACTCTGTGAGATGAATTAACAGAAAACTAAGCAGTTTCTCAGAAAGCTTTTTTCCACATTTCATCTCAGGATATTTCCTTATTCACCATAACCCTCTATGGGCTACCAAATATCACTTTGCAAATTCCACAATATCTGTCTTGGCGAAAGGCTTCTTGAGGGGAAAGCTGTAACTCTGTGAGACGATTTCACAGAACACAAAGAAGTTTCTCAGAAAGCTTCTTTCTCTTTGTTATCGGACGATATTTCCGTTGGCGCTATAATCTTCAAAGGGATCCGAAATATCTGTTCTCAGATTCCACAGAAATAACGCTAGAAGTTAGATACACAAAATACAGATGTAACTCTGTGAGTGGAAGTCACACAGCACAAAACAGTTTTCAGATAGTTTCTTTCACTTTTTCTCTGAGGATATTTTCTTTTTCGCCACTTAGCCCTCTATAAGCACAAATATCACTGCCCGAATTCTACAAGAACAGGCTTGTGGCGGCATCTTGAGGGAAAGCTGTAACCCTGGCAGATGAAGTAACAGAACACCAAGCAGTTTCTCAAGCTTCTTTCAGATTTCAACTGAGGATATTTCCTTTTCACCATAGCCCTCTAAATTACTTCCAAATGTCACTGCGAATTACACATGAACTGTTTGGCGAAAGGCTTCTTGAGAAGGCTGTAAAGTCTGTGAGATGATTCACAGAACACACAAGATGTTTCTCAGAAAGCTTCTTTCTCTTTGTTATGGAGGATATTTCCTTTTGTCCCTATAGTCTTCAAAGAGATCTGAAATGCTCGGTTCTCAAATTCCACAGAAATACTTCTTAAAGAGATCCACGAAATACACATGTAACTCTGTGAGTGGAAGTCACATCACAAAACAGTTTCTCGAAAGCTTCTTTCCAGTTTTCTCTGAGGATATTTTCTTTTTCACCATAGCCCTCTAAGGGCTTCCAAATATCACTTTGCAAATTCCACAGAACAGGCTTACCGAGCAGCTTCTTGAGGGAAAGCTGTAACTCTGTGAGACGAGATTAACAGAGACACTAAGCAATTTCTCAGGAAGCCTAACCAGAGTTCATCTGAGGATATTTCCTTTCACCATAGCCCTCTGGGGGTTTCCAAATATCACTTTGCATATTCCACAGAACTGTCTTGGCGAAGAAGACATCTTGAGGAAAGCTGTAACTCTGTGAGATGATTTCCTGAGTAAAAAAAGTTTCTTAAGCTGCCTTTCTCTTTGTTATGTCGGAGGCTACTTCCTTTGGCCCTATAATAGTTTTCAAAGTGTTCGAAATATCTGTTCTCAGATTCCACTGAAATAAGGCTAGCAAAAGAGAGATTCACGAAATGCAGATGTGACTCTGTGAGTGGAAGTCACACATCCCTAAAAGCAGTTTCTCGCAGCTTCTTTCCAGGTTTTGTCTGCGGATATTTTCTTTCTCACCATAAGCCGCCATAGGCATCAAATATCACCTTGCGAGATTCCACAAGAACAGGCTTAGCGGCGGCTTCTTGGGGAAGCTGCTCTGATAGGCAATTAACAGAACCATAAGCAGTTTCTCAGAAAGCTTCTTTTCAGATTTCATCTGAGGATATTTCCTTTCACCACAGCCTCTATGGGCTTCCAAATCACTTTCAGATTCCACAAGAACCGTGGCGGCTGACTTCTTGAGGCTTCATATCTCTGTGTGAGATGAATGAACAGAACACTAAGCAGTTTCTCAGAAAGATTCTTTCCAGATTTCATATGAGGATATTTCCTTTTTCACCATCAGCCCTCTACAGGCTTCCAAATCACTTTCAAAATTCCACAGGAACTGTCTTAGCCAAAAGGCTTCTTGAGAGGAAAGCTGTAACTCTTTGAGTCGAAGATTAAAGAACACTAAGCAGTTTCTCAAGCTTCTTTCAGATTTCATCGAGGGATATTTCCTTTTTCACCATTGCCTCTATGGGCTTCAAATATCACTATGCAATTCCACTAGAACTATGTAGCGATGGAAGCTGCTTGAGGGAAGCTGTAACTCTGTGAGATGATTTCCACAGGGAGCACAAAGGAAATTTCTCAGAACTAGCCGTTCTCTTTGTAATGGAGGATAATTCCTTTGGCCCTACAGTCTTCAAAGGGATCCGAGAATATCTATTCTCAGATTCCACAGAAATAAGGCTAGCAAAGAGATGAAGAAATACGGAATGCCGCTCGGTAGTGGAAGTCTCACAACCCAAAGCAGTTTTCAGATACCTTCTTTGCAGTTTTCTCTGAGGATATTTTCTTTTCTCCGTAGCCCTCTATGGGCTTCCAAGTATCACTACTTGAATTCCACAAGAACAGGCTTAGCAAAGGCTTCTTGAGGGAAACTCTAACTCTGAGATGTTTTCACAGAACCTGTGAAGCTTCTTTCTCTTTGTTATGGGAGTATATTTCCTTTGTCCCTATGTGGCCCTGACCTCCAAAGGGATCCGAAATATCTGTTCTCAGATTCCACAGAAGTAGGCTAGCAAGAGATGCACGAAATACAGATGTAACTTCGATGAGATAGTAACAGAACTAAACAGTTTCTCCAGCTTCTTTCCAAATTTCATCTGAGGATATTTCCTTTTTCACCATAGCCCTCTATTGGCTTCCAAATATCCTTGCCAATTCACAGGAACTGTCTTAGCGAAAGGCTTCTTGAGGGAAAGCTGTAACTCTGTGAGATGATTTCACAGAACACAAAGAAGGTTCTCCAGAAAGGTTCTTTCTCTTTGTTATCGGAGGATATACTTCCTTTGACCCATTATAGTCTTCAAAGGAATCCAATATATCTGTTCTCAGATTCACAGAAATAAAATTTAACAATGATATCCACCAAATACAGATGTAACTCTGTGTGAGATGAATTAACAGAACACTAAGCAGTTTCTCAAAGGCTTCTTTCAGATTTCTTCTGAAGATATTTCTTTCAACCTAGCATTCTAGGGCTTCCAAATATCCTTGCCAATTCCACAGAATTGACACTAAACCAGTTTTCTCGAAAGCTTCTTTCCAGATTTCATCTGGGGATATTTCCTTTTCACCATAGCCCTCTATGGGCTTCCAAATATCTTTGCCAATTCCACAAAAACTGTCTTGTGAGAAAGACCTCTAGAGGAAAAGCTGCCAACTCTGTGAGGTGATTTCACAGAACACAAAGAAATCTCTCCAGAAAGCTTCTTTCTCTTTTTCTTATCTGAGGATATTTCCTTTTGGCCCTATAGTCTTCCAAAGGGATCTGAAATATCTGTTCTCACATTCCACAGAAATAAAAGGCTAGCAAAGAGATCCTCGACATAGAGATGTAACTCTGTGAGATGAATTGACAGAACCCTAAGCAGTTTCTTCTAAAGCTTCTTTCCAGATTTCATCTGAGGATATTTCCTTTTTCACCATAGCACTCTATGATTTTAAATATCAAACATTCCACAAGAACTGTCTTAGCGAAAGGCTTCTTGAGGGGAAAGCTGTAACTCTGTGAGATGATTTCACAGAACACAAGAAGGTTTCTCCAAGAGAGCTGCTTTCTATGCTGATGTCGGAGGATATTTCCTTTGGCCCTATAGTCTTCAAAGGGATCCGAAATATCTGTTCTCAGATTCCACAGAAATAAGGCTAACAAAGAGATCGACATACAGATGTAACTCTGTGAGATGAATTAACAGAACGCAAGCGTTTCTCAGAAAGCTTCTTTCCAGATTTCATCTGGATATTTCCTTTTCACAATACCCCCTCTATTGGCTTCCAAATATCACTTTGCCAATTCAGAAGAATTGTTTTAGCGAAAGGCTTCTTGAGGGGAAAGCTGTAGCAACTCTGAGATGATTTTGCAGAACACAAAGAAGTTTCTCCAGAGAACATCTTTGTCTTGTTATGGGAGGATATTTCCTTTGGCCCTACAAGGCTTCAAAGGGATCCGAGGAAATATCTGATAAGATTCCACAGAAATAAGGCTAGCAAAAGATCACGAAATACAGATGTAACTCTGTGAGGAAGTCACCCATCACAGAGTAGTTTCTCAAGCTTCTTTCAGATTTCATCTGAGGGATATTTCCTTTTTCACCATAGCCCTCTGGGCTTCCAAATCACTTTGCCAATCCACGGGCTGTCTTAGCGAAAGACTTCTTCAGAGAAAGCTGTAACTCTGTGAGATGATTTCACCGGAACACAAAAGTTTTCGAAAGCTTCTTTCTCTTTCTTATCTGAGGATGTTCCTTTGGCTATAGTCTTCAAATGGATCAAAATATCTGTTCTCAGATTCACAAATAAGGCTAATAAAGAGATCCATGAAATACAGATGTAACTCCTGTGAGATGAATTAACAGAACTTGCTAAGCAGTTTCTCCAAGCTTCTTTCCAGTTCATCTGGGGATATTTCCATTTTCACCATAGCCCTCTATGGGCTTCCAAATATCTCTTTGCCAATTCCACAAAAAACTGTCTTAGCGAAAGACCTCTAGAGGGAAAGCTGTAACTCTGTGGTGATTTCTAGAACGAAGTCTCAGAAAGCTTCTTTCTCTCTTTCTTATCTGAGGATATTTCCTTTGGCCCTATAGTCTTCAAATGGATCCGAAATATCTGTTCTCAGACTCCACAGAAATAAGGCTAGCAAAGAGATCCATGAAACACAGATGTAACGCTGTGAGGATGAATTAACAGAACTAAGTTTCTCAGAAAGCTTCTTTCCAGATTTCATCTCTGAGGATGTTAGTTTTCACATAGCCTCTATGGGCTTTCAAATATCCACTTTGCCAATTCCACAAGAACAGTCTTAGCAAAAGGAAGCTGGCAGGGGAAAGGTGTTACTCTAGGAGATGATTTCCAAAGAACACGAGAATTTCTCAGAAAGCTTCTTTCTCTTTCATTATCGGAGGATATTTGCTGGCCTACAGTCTTCAAAGGGATCGAAATATTTGTTCTCAGATTCCACAGCAATAATGCTGTAAAGACATCCACGAGAAATACAGATGTAACTCTATGAGTGGAAGTCACATCACAGAGCAGCTTCTCAGAAAGCTTCTTTCCAGATTTCATCTGGGATATTTCCTTTTCACCATAGCCCTCCTTGGGTTTCTAAATATCACTTGCCAATTCCTAAGAACTGTCTTAGCGATAGGCTTCTTGAGGCTTCACCAACTCTGTGGGATGATTTCACAGAACACAAAGTTTCTCTATAGGCTTGCTTTCTATTTTTATCGGAGGATATTTCCTTTGGCCCTATAGTCTTCCAGGAATCGAAATATCTGTTCTCAGATTTCATAGAAATAAGGCTAGCAAAGGGTCGTGATATATAGATGTAACTCTGTGAGGGGAAGTCACACATCACAGAGTAGTTTCTCAGAAAGCTTCTTTCCAGATTTCATCTGAGGATATTTGCTTTTTCACCATAGCCCTCTATGGGCTTCCTAATATCATTTTGCCAATTCTACAAGAACTGTCTTAGCAAAAGGCTTCTTGACGGGATAGCTCTATCTCTCTGAGATGATTTCAAAGAACACAAAGAAGTTTATCAGAAAGCTTCTTTCTCTTTCTTAACGGAGGATATTTCGTTTGGCCCTATAGTATTCAAAGGGATCCGAAATATCTGTACTCAGATTCCACAGAAATAAGGCCAGCAAAGAGATCCACGAAATACAGATGTAACGCTGTGAGATGAATTAACAGAACACTAAGCAGTTTCTCGGAAAGCTTCTTTCCAGATTTCATCTGAGGATATTTCCTTTTTCACCGTAGCCTTCTACGGGCTTCCAAATATCACTTTGCCACTTCCACAAGAATTGACTTAGCGAAAGGCTTCTTTAGGGGAAATCTGTAACTCTGTGAGATGACTTCACAGAACACAAAGAAGTTTCTCAGAAAGCTTCTTTCTCTTTGTTATCTAAGGATATTTCCTTTGGCCCTATAGTCTTTAAAGGGAACCGAAATAACTGTTCTCAGATTCCACAGAAATAAGGCTACCAAAGAGATCCCCAAAATACAGATGTAACTCTCTGAGTGGAAGTCACACATCACAGAGCAGTTTCTCAGAGAGCTTCTTTCCAGATTTCATTTGAGGATATTTCCTTTTTCAACATAGCCCTTTAAGGGATTCCAAATATCACTTTGCCAATTACACAATAACTGTCTTAGCGAAAGGCTTCTTGAGGGGAAAACTGTATCTCTGTGAGGTGATTTCACAGAACACAAAGAATTTTCTCAGAAAGCTTCTTTCTCTTTGTTATCGCAGGATATTTCCTTTGGCCCTATAATCTTCAAAGGGATCCGAAATATCTCTTCTCACATTCCACAGAAATTAGCTCGCAAAGAGATCCACGAAATACAGATTTAACTCTGTCAGTGGAGTCACACATCACGGAGCAGTTTCTCAGAAAGCTTCTTTCAAGATTTTATCGGAGGATATTTCCTTTTTCACCTTAGGCCTTTAAGGGATCCCAAATATCACCTTGCCAATTCCTCAAGAACTGTGTTAGTGAAAGGCTTCTTGAAGGGAAAGGTCCAATTCTGTGAGATGATTTCACAGAAAACAAAGAAGTTTCTGAGAAAGCTTCTTTCTCTTTGTTATCAGAGGATATTTCCTTTGGCCCTATAGGCTTCAAAGGGATCCGAAATATCTGTTCTCAGATTCCACAGTAATAAGGCTAGCAAAGAGTTCCACGAAATACAGATGTAACTCTGTGAGATGAAGTAACAGAACACTAAGGAGTTTCTCAGAAAACTTTTTTCTCTTTGTTATCGGACGGTATTTACTTTGGCCCTATATGGCCCTATAGTCTTCAAAGGGATCCGAAATATCTGTTCTCAGATTCCACAGAAATAAGGCTAGCAAAGAGGTCCACGAAGTACAGATGTAACGCTGTGAGATGAATTAACAAAAAACTAAGCAGTTTCTCAGAAAGCTTCTTTCCCGATTTCATCTGAGGATATTTCCTTTTTCACCGTAGCTCTCTATGGGCTTCCAAATATCACTTTGCCAATTCCACAAGAACTGTCTTAGCTAAAGGCTTTCTTGAGGTGCTGTAACTCTGTGATGATTTCACAGAACACAGCTATTTCTCAGAAAGTTTCTTTCTTGTTATCGGAGGATATTTCCTTTGGCCCTATACTCTTCAAAGGAACTGAAATATCTGCTCTCAGATCTCCACACAGAAATAAGGCTACCAAAAAAGATCCACGAAATACAGATGTAACGCTTTGAGATGAATTAATGCAACACTAAGCAGTTTCTCAGAAACCCCTTTGCATATTTCATCTGAGGATATTTTGTTTTTCACCATAATCTCTTTATCTCCACTATCACTTTGCCAATTCCACAAGAACTGTCTGAAGCGAAAAGGCTTCTTCAGGGGAAAGCTGTAAACTGAGATGATTTCACCTAACAACAAGAAGTTTTCAGAAAGCTTTACTTTCTGCTATCGGAGGATATTTCTTTGGCCCTGGCTGCCCTATAGTTTCAAAGTGATCCTAAAATATCTGTCTTCAGATTCCACAGAAATAAGGCCAGCAAAGAGATCCACGAAATACATGTAACTCTGTGAGATGAATTACCAGAAGATCAAGCAGTTTCTCAGAAAGCTTCTTCCACATTCTGGTCTGAGTATGTTTCCTTTTCACCTTAGCCTCTATGGGCTTCCAAATATCACTTCACCAATTCCACAAGATCTGTCTTAGCTTAAAGTCTTTTTGACGGGAAAGCTGTAACTCTGTGAGATGATTTCCTCAGAGCACACAAAAGAAGTTTCTCAGAAAGCTTCTTTCTCTTTGTTATCGGAGGATATTTCCTTGGCCCTATAGTCTTCAAAGGGATCCTAAATATCTGTTCTCAGATTCCACAGAAATAAGGTTAGCAAAGAGATGCACGAAATACAGATGTAAATCTGTGAGATGAATCTAACAGAACACTAAGCAGTTTCTCAAAAGCTTCTTCCAGATTTCATCTGAAGATATTTCCTTTTCACCATAGCCCTATGGTCTTCCAAATATCACTTTGCCAATTCCTCAAGAAGTGTCATAGCTAAAAGGCCTTTGACGGGAAAGCTGTAACTCTGTGATGATTTCATTGCGAACATAAAGAAGTTTCAGAAAGCTTCTTTCTCTTTGTTATCGGAGGATATTTCCCTTTGGCCCTCCAGTCTTCAAAGGGATCCAAATATCTGTTCTCAGATTCCGCCAGAAATAAGCCTACCAAGGAGATCAACAACGAAATACAGAGGTAATTCCTGTGAGTGGAAGTCACACATCACAAAGCAGATTCTCAGAAAGCTTCTTTGCAGATTTCATCTGAGGATATTTCCTTTTTCACCATAGCCCTCTATGGGCTGCGTAATATCACTTTGCCAATTCCACAAGAACTGTCTTAGCGATAGGCTTCTTGAGGGGGAAACTGTAACTCTGTGAGATGATTTCACAGAACACAAAGAAGTTTCTCAGAAAGCTTCTTTCTCTTTGTTATCGCAGGATATTTCCTTTGGCCCTATAGTCTTCAAAGAGATCCGAAATATCTGTTCTCAGATTCCACAGAAATAAGGCTAGCAAAGAGATCCACGAAACACAGATGTAACACTGTGAGATGAATTAACAGAACACTAAGCAGTTTCTGAGAAATCTTCTTTCCAGATTTCATCTGAGGATATTTCCTTTTTCACCAAAGACCTCTAAGGACTTCCAAATATCACTTTGCCAATTCCACAAGAACTGTCTTAGTGAAAGGCTTCTTGAGGGGAAAGCTGTAACTCTGTGAGATGATTTCACAGAACACAAGGAAGTTTCTCAGAAAGCTTCTTTCTCTCTCTTATCGGAGGATATTTCCTTTGACCCTTTATCGCCCTATAGTCTTCATAGGGTTCCGAAATATCTGTTCTCAGATTCCACAGAAATAAGGCTGACAAAGAGAAGCACGAAATACAGATGTAACTCCGTGAGATGAATTAACAGAACCCTAAGCAGTTTCTCAGAAAGCTTTTTTCCAGATTTCATCATAGGATACCTCCGTTTTCACCATAGATCTCTACGGGCTTCAAGATATCACTTTCGCCAATTCCACAAGAACTGACTTAGCGAAAGGCTTCTTGAGGGGAAAGCTGTAACTCTGTGAGATGATTTCACAGAACACAAAGAAGTTTCTCAGAAAGCTTCTTTCTCTTTTTATCGGAGGATATTTAATTTGGCCCTATAGTCTTCAAAGGGATCCGAAATATCTGTTCTCAGTTTTCACAGAAATAAGGCTAGCAAAGACATCCACGAAATACAGATGTAACTCTGTGAGTGGAAGTCACACATTACAGAGCAGTTTCTCAGAAAGCTTCTTTCCAGATTTCATCTGAGGATATTTCCTTTTTCACTGTCGCCCTCTATGGGCTTCCAAATATCACTTTGCCAATTACACAAGAACTGCCTTAGCGAAAGGCTTCTTGAGGGGAAAGCGGTAACTCTGTGAGTTGATTTCCCAGAACACAAAGAAGTTTCTCAGAAAACTTCTTTCTCTCTGTTATCGGCGGATATTTCCTTTGGCCCTCCTTGGCCCTATAGTCCGCAAAGGGATCCGAAATATCTGTTCTCAGATTCCACAGTAATAAGGCTAGCAAAGAGATCCACGAAATACAGATGTAACTCTGTGAGTGGAATTCACACATCAAGGAGCAGTTTCTCTGAAATCTTCTTTCAAGATTTCATCTAAGGATATTTCCTTTTTCACCATAGCCCTCTTGGGGTTCCAAATATCACTTTGTCAATTTCACAGAAATTCTCTTAGCGAAAGGCTTCTTGAGGGGAAAGCTGCAACTCTGTGAGATAAATTAACAGAACACTAAGCAGTTTCTCAGAAAGCTTCTTTCCAGATTTCATCTGATTATATTTCCTTTTTCACCATAGCCCTTTATGGGCTTCCATATATCACTTTCTAAATTCCAGAAGAATTGTCCTAGCGAAAGGCTTCTTGAGGGGAAAGCTGTAACTCTGTGAGATGATATCACAGAATGGAAAGAAGGTTCTCAGAAAGCCTCTTTCTCTTTGTTATATGAGGATATTTCCTTTGGCCCTGTATGGCCCTAGAGTCTTCAAAAGTATCCGAAATATCTGATCTCTGATTCTACAGAAATAAGGCCAGCAAAGAGATCCACGAAATACAGATGTAACTCTGTGAGATGAATTCACAGAACACAAAGAAGTTTCTCAGAAAGCTTCTTTCTCTTTGTTATCGTAGGTTATTTCTTTGGCCCTATAGTCTTCAAAGGGATCCGAAATATCTGTTCTGAGA
>NW_022161739.1:0-11534 GCF_008728515.1 Papio anubis
ATGGCTTGAGCTCAGAAGTTCAAAACCAGCCTGAGCAACATAGCAAGACCCCATCTCCTCAAAAACGTATTTTAAAAAACACTGGCTGGGTGTAGTGGCACACACCCATAGTCCCAGCTACTCAGAGGGTTAAGGTGGCAACGAGCCATGATCACAACACTGCCCTTCAAAGCCTAGGTAACAGAGCAAGACCCTATCTCAAAAATAATCACAATAATAATAATACACACAGTGAGATCACTACCCACCTATCAAAATTACTAAATGAAGACCTATGTTCACATGAAAACCTGTGTAATGCTTGTAAGTTTTATTCACAATAACCTACAAGTGGAAATAACTGAGATTATCTTTCAGGAAGTAAGTAATTAAACAAAATGCAGTATAACTGTAACAAACATTAAGCAACAACCTGGAGGAATCTCCGAGGAATTAAACCTAGTGTAAAAAACTCAATCCCAGAAAGTTACATGTTGTTTTGTTTTGTTTTTAGATCGAGTCTCACTCTGTCACCCAGGGTGGAGTGCAGAGGCACAATCTCAGCTTACTGCAACCTCTGCCTCCTGGATTCAAGCATTTCTCATGTCTCAGCCTCCCAAGCAGCTGGGATTTCAGGTGAGCGCCACCACAGCTGGTTAATTTTTGTATTTTCAGTAGAGACAGCGGTTCACCATGTTGGCCAGGCTGGTTTCGAACTCCTGACCTCAAGTGACCCACCCGCCTCAGCCTCCCAATATGCTGGGATTACAGGCGTGAGCCACGCACCTGGCCTCTGGAAAATTATAACTTCTATTATCCCATTTATATAACATCCTTGAGATAACAAAATTACCAAAATGAAGAATACATTAGTGGTTATGACTAAGTCTGGCAGCAGGAGGAAAGCAGGCGTGGCTATAAAAGCACAACAGGAAGGGAGAGGATTCTGGGAAGATGGTGCAATAGGAAGCACCAGGAACCTGAGGTCAGGTGTTCAAGACTAGCCTGACCAACATGGAGAAACCCCGTCTCTACCAAAAATACCAAATTAGCTGGGTGTGGTGGCGCATGCCTGTAATCGCAGCTACTTGGGAGGCTGAGGAAGGAGAATCACTTGAACCCAGGAGTCAGAGGTTGCAGTGAGCCAAAATCAGGCCACTACACTCCAACCTGAGCAACAAGAGTGAAACTCCACCTCAAAAAAAAAAAATAAATAAATAAAATTAAAAACAGTGTTGTATTGGCAGAAACACAGAGCACTGAAAGAGAACAGAGTTCAGAAATAAACTCTCACTTATATGGTGAAGTGATTTTCAAAAAAGTGTCAGGATCATTCAGTGGGAAAGAGTCTTTTCAACAAATAATGCTGGGAAAACTGGATTATCTACATGCAAAAGAATGTAGGTGGACACTTAGCTTACACCACACACAAAAATTGACTCAAAATGGATCGAAGATCTAAACATAAGAGCTACAACTGGGCCAGACATGGTGGGTCACACCTGTAATCCCAGCACTTTCGGAGGTCGAGGTGGGTGGATCACGAGCTCAGGTCATCAAGACCATCCTGGCTAACACGGTGAAACCCCGTCTCTACTAAAACTACAAAAAAAACTAGCTGGGCGTGGTGGCGGGCGCCTGTAGTCCCAGCTACTCAGGAGGCTGAGGCAGGAGAATGGCATGAACCCAGGAGGCGAAGCTTGCAGTAAGCTGAGATTGCACCATTGCACTCCAGCTTGGGTGACAGAGGGAGACTCCGTCTCAAAAATATAATAATAATAAAATAAAAATAAAAATAAAAATGTCAACGAAGTTGCTCAACTATAACAGAAAAAGAAAGCTTACAAGAGAATGTAGAGCTCATAGTTTCTACTTAGTGTTCGTTAGATAAATGCTTTAAATGGACTGAAAATCCTGAAACACTGCTTGAATCATAAAGAATCTATGAAATATTATGGAAGCATTTTCTAGCTTGTTTCTGAAACCTCTGGAAAAAACCTCCTTATGTATCAATACAAGCTAACCTACTTTACAGAAATAAAAAGGAAATTATGACTGGGTGCAGTGGCTCACGTCTAAAATCCTATCACTTTGGGAGGTCGAGGCGGGCAGATCATGAGGTCAGGAGTTCGAAGCCAGCCTGGCCAACATAGTGAAACCCCCTCTCTACTAAAAATACAAAAATTAGGCAGGCATGGTGGTGCACACCTGTAATCCCAGCTCCTTGGGAGGCTGAGGCAAGAAAATAACTTGAACCTCAGAGGGGGAGATTACAGTGCACCAAGATCTCACCACTGCACTCAGCCTGGGACCAAGCGAGACTCTCTCTCTCAAAAAAAAAAAAAAAAAAAAAAAAAAAAAAAAGAAAAACAAACAAAAACAAAAACTATACATTTTATTACATGTATATATTTGTTTTCAGGCGTACTGTAATCAGGAAACCATGCTTTCTGCCAAAATTAGAAAATGGCAATAATATTAGCACCCATGAACATTCATGAAACTTTCAGAGGAATAACGGTCGCAGATGCTTGCCAACTGTTCGTCAAGGCTTCATTAAATCCCATCCCCATAACGTCATAGCGGCCCAGCGATACGCAAATGCACCCTTTGTAAAACTGGTATAAGCCCAGTGGAGGCATCCAACTGCTGCGTTCTTATCCATCAACATTGCCCCGGTATCTTTTTTCTTTTGATTTTAAATAAACAACTGTATTTCTGTCTAGCCCAAGGATTGAAGTTTCCTGATCCCCACCAACAGAGCAGAACTAACCTGTTTCATTCTGGGCATGGTATTCTATAACTCTTGTCTTCACCAAGCCTGAGTCCAGTGAAGAGCACAAGAGTAGCATCATGCAATTGGAGAAAATTAAATGTGAAGCTATAAAGCCACATGATTCTATTTCATTTTAAAACGGTCTCAGAAGATTCCATTGTTTCTTGTTTGTAATTTTCTCACTTGAATGAATTGAGGTGAGACTATTCTGCCCTGACTCCTAGTTCATGCAGTGTTCTGGAAAATCAGGAAGACACTGGTTGAAAATGGAGTGCAAAGGAATTCAGTGGAAGGGCTGAGACATTTTAGCCCAGATGGTTGTGCATGACCCATCAGGGTTAATACTTAGCCATCACAAAGTCACAGGGAAGGGGAAAATATATTAGGATGAGTGCACAAAATGAGCCCAGAGTGAGTGGCTCTCCTTCCCAGGAGACACTGTCTCAAGTCTAACTTGTGTGCACAGTGGCACCAGCCATCTGAGATGGATTGACTTTTATTACGGGAGTTCTGGTCAAGCTCAGTGAAGAAACAACAGAATCCGCGTTCCAGACTGGTCCTGTTTGATAAAACTGGACATTATTACACAAATATTAAATTACACACTTACACTAAAGAGCTTCTGCACAGCAAAAACTATCATCAGAGTGAACAGGCAACCAATAGAATGGGAGAAAATGTTTGCAATCTATCCATCTGACAAAGATTTAATATCCAGAATCCTCAAGGAATTTAAACAAATTTACAAGAAAGAAAACCCCATCAAAAAGAGAGTGAAAGATATGAACAGACACTTCTCAAAAGAAGATATTTATGCAGTCAACAAACATATGAAAAAAAGCCCATCATCACTGCTCATTAGAGAAATGTAAATCAAAACCACAATGAGATACCATCTCATGCCAGTTAGAATGACGATCATTAATAAGTCAGGAAACAACAGATGCTGGAAAGGATGTGGAGATACAGGCATGCTTTTACACCGCTGGTGGGAGTGTAAATTAGTTCAATCATTGTGGAAGACAGTGTGGCGACTCCTCACAGTGACCACTTTAAATCTTATTTTACATGTAATAAAACCATTTTCTATTTACATGAATCAAAATCTCCTAAAGCAAACACTTACGCCTCCATTTATTTCCTACTTTTGGCACAAAATTGGATTTTCACTGCAACTGTGGTGTGCTAAGTGCATGGTTAAGCCAGTGCCAGCGTCATCTTCCTCTAAATTACAGATGCTGTCTGTGAGCAGGTCTCCTGTGGATTCATGTATTTTGTATTTTGAAATCTGCTTTAGAGGATATTTTAAGACTTTTAGAACCAGAAACACCATTTGACCCAGTAGTCCCATTACTGGGTATATACCCAAAGGATTGTAAATCATTCTACTATAAAGACACATGTACACATATGTTTATTGCAGCACTATTTACAACAGCAAAAACTTGGAATCAACCCAAATGCCCATCAAGGATAGACTGGATAAAGAAAACATGGCACATGTACGCCATGGAATACTAGGCAGCCGTAAAAACAAATGAGTTCATGTCATTTTCAGGGACATGGATGAAGCTGGAAACCATCATCTCGGCAAACTAACACAGGAACAGAAAACCAAACACCGCATGTTCTCACTCATGAGTGGGAGCTGAACAATGAGAACACATGGACACAGGGAGGGGAACATCACACACCAGGGCCTGTCAGGGGACGGCGGGCAAGGGGAGGGATAGCATTAGGACAAATACTTAATGCATGCGGGGCTTAAAACCTAGATGGCAGGTTGACAGGTGTAGCAGACCACCATGGCACATGTATACCTGTGTAACAAACCTGCATGTTCTGCACATGTATCCCAGAATTTAAACTATAATTTTTAAAAATTTTAAAAATAAAAAAATAAAATAAAGTCTTGTTTCAGGATAATATTAATTTGCGTTGCCACCTATTTCAACATGGCAGACAATTGTACCATCTGAACCACATGGAGCCTTGACATGAAATCTGAAAATACCCCATGAACTGAGTGATAGACATAAAGTGAAATAATCCAATGCTACCAGTTCTCATAAGCTCAAAATGCAATTCTCTACTGTACCAAAATCCCTGGTATAGGTGAGAGATACACTTCAAGATCTTTGCATATTCCAAAGTTTACGGCTATCACTATGACACAGAGCTTCTTCCGTAAACTTCCCATGTTTCCACTGAAGAGCACTGTGTCTGGGGCTACTTTACTGTCACTAACTTCACAATGGTGTTTTCTCCTTGGTGTAATATTTCACAACAAGACAGAGAATATGTATGTGTGTATGTGAATCATTCATGCTAGTTACCACATAAATAACAACAAGCAGGAAATATGAAGATAAAAGTAAAGTTGAAGTATAAATACTGCTGTCCAGATGCGTGAGGCTTACTCATCCGCCAAGCGATGTCCTCAGCCCAATACAGTGAGTTTTAATAGACAGACAGGGACAGGTGACAGTCATCTATCCAGTCCTATATGCCATTTTGGCATTGAAGGTTTCCACAGGGCTGGAGTCACTTAGCTCTAGGTGCACAATTCTAATGTATGAGTATACTTTTCTATTCTAAAGCCACAGTGGGCAAAATGGCTCAGTGTAATTTTAGAATTCGTCTACTACATACCAAGCACTGGAATAGGCAAACGTTTTACATACATCCTTTCTAATCTTTGCATCATTCCACAAAGTAAGGGTTATTTTACCCACTTAAAAGTCACTGGATGCCGGGCGCGGTGGCTCAAGCCTGTCTGTAATCCTAGCACTTTGGGAGGCTGAGGAGGGCGGATCGCGAGGTCAGAGATCAAGATCACCCTGGCTAACACGGTGAAACCCCGTCTCTACTAAAAATACAAAAATGAATTAGCCAGGCATGGTGGCGGGCGCCTGTAGTCCCAGCTACTCGGGAGGCTGAGGCAGGAGAATGGCGTGAATCCGAGGGGCGGAGCTTGCAGGGAGCCCAGATCGCGCCGCTGCACTCCAGCCCGGATGGCAGAGGGAGACTCCATCTCAAAAAGTAAAAACAAAATAAATAAAAGTAACTGGAAAGTCAGAGGATTTAGTCCACTGCCCCAAAATCTACAGCCCACACCAGGATGAACCCCAAATCTCTCTGGCTTCAAACCCTGCCTAATCATTTCACTATATCACCAATCCAGAAGGAAAAGTTAAGGTATGTTAGTCAGATAAAAGTGGCAAATTAGACCGAGGGCGGTGGCTCACGCCTGTAATCCCAGCACTTAGGAAGGCCGATGCGGGCAGATCACGAGGTCAGGAGATGGAGACCATCCTAGCTAACATGGTGAAGCCCCAACTCTACTAAAAAAAATACCAAAAATTAGTCAGCGTGGTGACACATGCCTGTAGTCCCAGCTACTCAGGAGGCTGAGTCAGGAGAATCACTTGAACCCGAGAGGCAGAGGTTGCAGTGAGCCGAGATCATGCCACTGCACTCCAGCCTGGGTGACACAGCGAGACTCCATCTCAAAAAAAAAAAAAAAAAAAAAAGGGGGCAAATTAATGGGAGGAAAATATTAAAAGTTAACCCTACAAACCAAGAAATCTATTTATGATCATGTTTTTTGTAGGAGACAGAGTCTTGCTATATTGTTCAGGCTAGTCTCAAAGTCCTGACCTCAAGCAATCCTCCCGACTTGGCCTCCTGAGTAGTGGGGATTACAGGCATTACAGGCATGAGCCAATGCCCACAGCAAGAAGTCTATATGTTCTTATCACACATGTGTTAAACAAAATTATACGTAAAAACTGACAAATGCATTGGTAATATTTAAATATCAGCCTGAAATTACCAGAGGTATTTTTAAAATGTCAGGGTTTTTTTTTCGAACTAGAGTCTCCCTCTGTTGCCCAGGCTGGTCTGATGGTGAAATATCTTGGCTCACTGCAACACCTCCCGGGTTCTTGATTCTCCTGCCTCAGCCTCCCGAGTAGCTAGGTTTGCAGGCGATGCCACCACACCTGGCTAATTTTTTGTATTTTTAATAGAGGCGGTTTCACCATGTTGGTCAGGCTGGTCTCGAACTCCTGACCTCGTGGTCGCCCGCCTCGGCATCCCAAGTGCTGGGATTACGAAGCGTGAACCATACCCGGCCAAAATGTCAGGATTTTTTTTTTTGAGATGGAGTCTGGCTCTGCTCCTTAACCCTCTGGAGTGCAGTGGCGGGATCTCGGCTCGCTGGAAGCTCCGCCTCCGGGTTCACATGCATTTCTCCGCCTCCGGCCTCCAGTAACTAATTCGGCTGTGCTCACCTACTTCGGCTAATTTTTGTATTTTTAATAGAGATGGGGTTTCACTGTGTTAGTCAGGCTGGTCTCGAACTCCTGACCTCGTGATCTGCCCACCTCGGCATCCCCAAGTGCTGAGATTACAGGCGTGAGCCACCGCACCCGTCCAAAATGTCAAGGATTTTTACGCTGATGTGCTTAATGTGCCCAATCTGTAATTCTAGTTGTGATCAATGACATGCCCATAAATCAGAGGGTATTTCTATGAAACAATCACAGCCTGCAAGTATGGATAAAACGCCTCAGCTTTACCTCTTAGATGGTTCTAGACAGTTTCAGAATTCGTGCCTCTTTCTTCAACTCTCTCATTAATTTTATTACCCTTGGCAGTAAAATAATCTTACCAATTGCTTTCCCTATGAAATTGTGAAGAAAATTCCCATTTCTCTTTGCTAGGTCTTGTTAGCTGCCATCTCTGGGAAGGAGAAAGTGTTTTCATAGACAGGCATATCAAGGACAAATAATGGAGCTGAAATACAAGGGTGAATAGCAAATAAACTGCATCTTATGAAGTAATTGCAACTAATTTCTGCCTGGTGCACTGTGTTTAAAAGGATTCCTAGGCCACATCTGGAGGGACCTGGGAAAAAAAACAAAAGACAAGTAAGGAAGGTAAGTGGAGAACCAGTAAAGTGTTGTGCTACAGTAGCCTAGGGTTTCAGGAAAGGAGATTATAATATCAAGTCAGGCAGAGCAGCAGACAAACAGCACGAAGAAAAATGATGGTGAGACTTGGCATGCAGGAGATCACTCATGTGCCTATTGACAAGTTCAGTAGTGTTGTGAGGGAAGAAGTCAAGGGGCTAAAGCGGAAGTGAGTGCTGACACAGAGACAGCAGGTGTAAACCAGAGACAGAGCCAGCGTACTGGATGGCTGAAGTCAAATACTTACGTAGCAAATGTGGATAGAGACAAGTGTCCGATGGATATATTGGCCCTCTCAGGACAAATATTCCATCCCCTAAAAACCACAGGAAAGGGGTAAAGAAGGATACTCCTATAGGTCAATTTATGGAAGAGAGCAAAATCTTAACATTCTCAATGAAGTAGGAGCTAAGAACCTCAGTATCAGGTGAAGAGACAGGAAGGTCAAGAGGGGGAAGGAGATTGGGTAAAGATGTTGAAGAGAATGAGAGAACTAAACAGGGTTGGGCAAGGAAAAGGCATCAGGCAAGGCTGAGCACTCAGATGAGGTTGAAAAGATTTAGTAGTTACTTTAAAACAGGGTTCATCGGTATGACTAGTTGCTTTTTCTTTAGCCCTCAGATACAGAAGCAGAACAACAGACTGGATTGGGCTGGCATTTTACCAGGGTACAGCAGGAAGACGGGCACAGGAAAGGCCCAATGTTGGGAGTATTTCAGTTAATCTCCTGTGAGATCCAGGCGGGCTAGGGTAGCAGGGTTGGTTATAAGAAGAAAAATACAGACAAACTCATGAGACCGCAGAGGCTTGGAAGGAGAAAATGTGTTGGGTGACAGTGAGATGCAGAAGATTTCTGAGGTGATACACCTGTAGATGAGAAGGTGGAGGTCCCAGCCCGGGTAAAGGGTGGCTGATCTACAGCTGGTGATGACCACTGGCATTAAAGGAATCCAGAAGAGACGAGGCTTTTTCTGTTTGTGTCAGTTATTTCCTTATCCAAGTTTCTCTTCACCACTGAAAACCTCTGAAAGTTGTCAACTTCATTAAGGTAAATTCAGAAGACCTACTTTATTCAAAATGACAAAATGCTTCTAGAGAAAAAGCACATATGTCTGGTCAGATAATGCATGTATGACTCGGGACAAATCATAGCATTTCAGTGTTTGAGGTAATCTAGTCTGTCCTCTTTATTCCTTAACTCTCCATCTGTACAGACAGAAACAGTATAATCAGCCACATATCTTGTATAAAATAAATATGAAGAGAGAAACAATTATAAAGGCAGAAGTTCTTGGGGTGAGGAGAAGAACTTTAAAATTAACTAACTACTTCTTCAAGAAGAAAAATATCAGGGAGTACTGAAAGACAATTGTAGAAAGGAAGAGAAATTAACCGAAACGGCAACCAAAAACTTTCTAAAAATGTCTCAACAGTCCCGTGAAAAACAAATAGCTACAAGCTTGACACTAATTCAAAGTCAGTATTTTCTTCTGACTGAGACTGAGGGAAAGCAAGCCAAAAATGAAAGTTACCTTATCCACCTCATAGGAAAAGAAATTTCTGTCTTCCATAACACAAACTGCTAAAACCTACAAACATCCATTTTCAGATAAAAAGAGTATTAAGGAGAACTGGTAAAAACAATTCATTACAAAGTTAATCGTCTCTCTCTCTCTTTCTCTCTCTCTGTGTGTGTGTGTGTGTATTTGTGTGTGTGTTAAAGTCTGGCATTCATTTACAATAATTGATCTACTCTTTTTCCAAACAAAAATATGTACTTTTGGAACAAGTAAAAATTTACATTATCATGAAAGAAGATTTATGAAGAAGCATAAGCTTAAACATAGTTCTTGCCATAAAAAGTCTGATCCTACCGCAAAATATCAAACTTGGAAATTTGGCAATATTATATAAAAACTGCAAATGAGTGTGTTTTTTAATCCTACAATTCTAATTTAGGAACTTATCATAATAATGATGGATACACACAAAGGCTTTACTATGAATAATAATATAAACAGAAAATAATAGAAAAGGCCAGCATTAGGGAAGTGGTTACATGATTTATGGTTTCTCTGTATTATGCAATATATGCACCATATATATGTGTATACGTGTGTGTGTATATATATATATGCATATATATATACACATTTATTTATGTTTTTTGAGATGGAGTCTCTCTCTGTCGCCAGGCTGGAGTGCAGTGGTGCGATCTCAGCTCACTGCAACCTCCATCTCCTGGGTTCAAGCGATTCTCCTGCCTCAGCCTCTAGAGTGGCTGGGTTACTACAGGTGTGCACAAACATGCCCAGCTAATTTTTTATATTTTTAGTAGAGACGGGGTTTCACCACGTTGATCAGGATGGTCTCGATCTCTTTTTATTTTTTTGAGACGGAATCTCTCTCCGTCTCCCAGGCTGGGGTGCAGTGGCCGGATCTCAGCTCACTGCAAGCTCCACCTCCCGGGTTTACGCCATTCTCCTGCCTCAGCCTCCGGAGTAGCTGGGACTACAGGCACCCGCCACCTCGCCCGGCTAGTGTTTTGTATTTTTTAGTAGAGATGGGATTTCACCGTGTTAGCCAGGATGGTCTCGATCTCCTGACCTCGTGATCCGCCCGTCTCGGCCTCCCAAAGTGCTGGGATTACAGGCATGAGCCACCGTGCCCGGCCGCACCATATGTTTAAAAACAACAACAACAACAATCAGATTACCTGGGAAAAGGCTTGCAGTCTACTGAAGAGTAAAAGACGTTAGAAAATTTGTAGTAATGTGTGATTTAAATTTTTCTTTTTGTGTTGTTGAACTATCTACGCTTTTTAAAATGAGCACTACGACAAAAGCACATTTAGAGCTTTTGTTATTTCAAAAAAGTTATTTCAAAATATCTTCCCACTTCTTCCTCAAGGCACTTAGCAAATTAAATACAGTAACATTGAAAAACTAGTTTTTCGCATTACTTTGTAAACATATTTTACTAATAATTTTAATGTTATCTTACTACCTAGCAAGTATTTTTAATTTCAAAAAAATTGACTACAAAAAGTATTTGGAGGCTGGGCTGGTGGCTCACGCCTGTAATCCCATCACTTTGGGATGCTGAGGTGGGTGGATCACAAGGTCAGCAGTTTAAGACCAGCCTTGACAATATGGTGAAACCCCATCTCTATCAAAAATACAAAAATTAGCTGAGTGTGGTGGCAGGCGCCTGTAGTCCCAGCTACTCGGGAGGCTGAGGCAGGAGAATTGCTTGAACCTGGGAGGCGGAGGTTGCAGTGAGCCTACATCGCACCACTACACTCCAGCCTGGGCGAAGAGCAAGACTCTGTCCCCCCCCAAAAAAAAAAAAAAAAGAAAAAGAAAATAATGTATTTGGAAGCTCGTGTACTCAATATTGAGAGGAATGACTAAGCCCTGGTTTTCACAATCAAGAACTCCTCTAATTCATCAGACGCTCTCATTCCATTCAGTTTCATCCTATCTCAGTTTCTCTCTGTATAGATGTGGCACACACAAACTTCTTCACAAGAATGTTGAAAGAAATGTATATAAAGTATATAATATATGTAAAGAATATTATATGTAAAATTGTCTGAGACTTTATACTTTGATCAAAGATGGAAAAATAACTTTTGATTTCCGTCTTCTCAGTATGTTTATAGCCTAAATAAATTATTAAAGATGTGTATACTTGAATTGCTTCATTCTCCTGTAAAATGAATGATATTAAACTCCTCAAGTATTTACTTTGAACAATTAAAGCAAAGGCAAAACTTTCTGCAAAATTCATATAGAAGTTTT
>NW_022161740.1:0-11534 GCF_008728515.1 Papio anubis
AGTTAGGATGTAAAATGCTTAAATGTTGCCACTTGGTCACCCACATTTGATATGGTTGTTACCATGCAGTTGCCTTGTATGCAGTAGCAGTGGCTTGAGACCAGCAACATCACTCGTTTGTCAACACACCAAAGCTTTTCGAAGTCACCGTCATGATCCTGGTGGTCTACCAGTTGTTTCTGGAAGCAACATGTGGCTTTTCCAGCAAACGATTTAGTTTAAAATGTTGTAATCTTTGAAAGCTCAAACTTTATCTCTACAACCATCAGCTGAAAAATTTAAGACAGGTTCTTGTCTTTTGCCAAAAGTGCACCACGATAGGGGCTCCACTGATCCACCTGCTTCAGCCTCCCCAGTAGCTGAGACCACAGGTGTGCACCACCATGCCTGTTAATTTTTATTTTTTTTGTAAAAACTACATCTCCCCACATTGCCCAGGCTGGTCTCGAACTTCTGGGCTCAAGCAGTTTTCCCGCCTTGGCCTCCCAAAGTGCTGGAATTACAGGCGTGAGCCACCGACTGAGCTAGGAGTTAGAGACCAGCCTGGGCAACATGGCAAAACCCCATCTCTACAAAAAATTTAAAAATTAGCTGGGAGTGGTGGCACTGCCGATACTCCCAGCTACTCAGGAGGCTGAGGTGGGAGGATCCTTGAACCCAGGAGGTCCAGGCTGCAGTGAGCTGTGATTGCACCACTGTACTTCAGCCTGGGCAACAGTGCCAGACCCTGCCCCCTCCCCCAAAAGAAAGAAAACTATTAGTTCATAATGTAGTTGATGAAATAATGTACATCCACAAAGAAAGGAGCAATGATAATATGTGTGTAATTACTCAGTATTAAAATATTGTATCTAGTATTACGTATATAATATTGAATACCAATAATGAATGGGGCACTGCTTTAAGCACTTTATACTCATTATCCCACAAGGATTCTCTCTTGGGTAGGTCTGAGTATATTCAATTTAAAGGCTAATTAGTAAGCAATACATAGAATTGAACAGGAAACTATTTAAAACATAGAAGGCTCTCAAAAATACAATGTGGAATGAGTAATGCAAGTTACAGAGATACGTAACACATTTATAGAAAGTGTAAAAACTTACAAAGTTAAACAGTATGTTTTTAGAGAAACAATATATTATTTAGAGATATTATTATGTAATACAAGTATAATGAAAGTCAGGGAAATAATACTTTTTGTAAAGCTTCAGAAGAATGATTGTCCAGATGGGGAGGCAAAGGGTTACATTTAGGAAGGGCCAACCATGCACGCGGCTTCAAGTGATGGCTGCAATGTATTTACTTTACTTTTATGTGAGTCGGGGTGTGTGTGTGTGTGTGTGTGTGTGTGTAGTTTTGTATGTATAAAATAGTTCATAATAATTTTTTTTTGAGTTGGGGTGTCTCTCTGTCTCCCAGGCTGGAGTGCAGTGGCATGATCCCGGCTCACTGCAGCCTCCAACTCTCAGGCTCAAGTGATCCTCCCACTTAAGCCTCCTGAGTACCTGGGATTACAAGTGCACACCACCATGCTTGGCTAAATTGTTTAAATCTTTTGTAGAGATGGGGTCTCGCTCTTGTCCAGGCTGGTCTTGAACTCCTGGTCTCAAACAATCCTCCTGCCTCAGCCTCCCCAAGTGCTGGTATTACAAGGTTGAGTTGCTCTGCCCAGCCTCATTGTTTTTTAAAATTTTTAAACAGCTTTATTGAGGAAAAATTCATGTACCTTATGATCTGCTAGGGTTTACTATAATCACACATATGTGAAACCAACACCATAGTTAAGTTTAGAACATTTTTATCAGTCCTGTACCCTTTAGCTATCACCCTGTTATTCCCCCCAGCCCCTATCCCAGCTGTAAGCAACCACAAATCTAGGTTCCATCTCAATAGATTTGTCTTCTCTGGGCATTTCATATAAATCGACCATGTGCTTTTTCTAAGTGTCTAGCTTCTTCTAAGACACCTATTCCAGAAGGTTGTGATTGAGCTGTTCCACAGCGGGAACAATACTAAGCTTGTGGGGTGAATTCTTGGTTCCTGCTGAACAGAATGAGGCAGAGTGAAAGGAGAGTTCTTTTACTAAGGGAAAGGGGCAAGAACCAATGAAAGAAAGAGATCCAGCAGGAGGGGAGGGAGGAAGTGGATGGAGGCTGTTAAAGTAGATAAAATAGAATGGCCTTGGAGGAAGGTGGAATGGAATGGAGGGGGGGAAGGGGAATGGAATGGAAGATGGAAGGAATGGAAGGTGGTGGTGAATATGTGCATGGAAGTCTACAATGCGTGAACTTCAGGAGAACAACCTGCATTTGGGCTCCAGGCTAGTTGGAAGTATTCTTTCATTCAGCAGCCTTCCCACTATGCCTGCTGTGTGACAGACATTGTAGAGTGCAGAGATGCAATCTTAGCTGTCCCAGCCTTCCAGGGACTTCCCTAGAAGACTGGGACATGGTTATTTTCCATCTCCCCACGGTTCATGGAACTGTATTCTGCATAGAATGGGCAAAGTACAACTATCAAGTGGATTTCATACTTGAAGAAATGAAGTTTCTACCTTCATAAGCCTTTTTACAAAAGCAGTCTGAGATGTACCCATTCTATATCTTTGGCTTCTTTGATGCTAGCTATACATGCCAAAATGGAGAATGGTACCTAGTATTAAATATCTACATTGATAAGCACTGTATTAGTCTATTTTGTAGTTGCTATAAAGAACAATCTGAGGCTGTAATTATGAAGAAAAAGAGGCAGAGGTCATATTTTACCATGATTCTGTGCAGGCTGTATCTAGCCTGGCACCCGCATCTGTTCTGTGAGGGACCCTGGCCTCCCAGTCATGGAGGGGAAGTGAGCGAGGGAAGGAGGTGGGCATGTGCTTCTGCAACAACTAGCCTCTAAGTACTCTATATAGAGGGAAGGACTCACTCCACTACAACCGGGACAGCACCCAAGCCATTCCCAGATCTGACCCTCAAGCACCCAAACACCTCTACAATTTTAGCCCACTTTCTTTTTTTCTTTCTTTCTTTTTTGGAGAGACACAGAGTCCTACTCCACCCAGACTGGAGATGCAGTGGCATGATCCCAGCTCACTGCAAGCTCCACCCCAGGTTCATGCCATTCTCCTGCAAGGCCTCAGCCTCCCTAGAGAAGCTGGGAACTACAGGCTTACACACAACCATGCCTGCTAATTTTTGTTTTAGTAGAGATGGGTTCTCGTTAATCCAGGGATGATCTCTCAATCTGCTGACCTTGTGATCTGCCTACCTTGGCCTCCCAGTACAAGGGATTATATGGGCGACCACCGCGGGCCCGCCTAGGGCCCCGCTTCGGCTGACATTGGGAACTCCCAACTTCTTTTAGCCTTTGTTTGCTTAAGGAGATAATCTCACTCTGTCACCCAGGGTGGAGTGTGATGTGTGCAATAGCAGTAGTTAGCTCTTGCATTATGTGCTTCAAGTGGCTGTTTCATAGTCACTGCATCTCAACCCTAGCCTAGAGACTCCCACCTCTCCACCCTGAGTAGCTGGGATAACACGCTTCAATCCACCATGCCCAACTACTCTTTTTATTTTTGTAGAGACAGGGTCTCACTAGGAGTGATCAAATTTCTCAAGGATTTGAGAGGACAAATTTTCAAACCAGTACTTCCTCAACAAGTTAGTAGGTTTTTTTCCTCTCAAAAAGTATCTATGTGTTAGGAACTTTAGATGTTTAAAAGTGGTGGTGGGGAAACAAGGGCAATAAATGAACATTAATTGTATAATTTCCTTAAGCATTTTAAATTACTCTGATAGCTAATACATACATAGATTTATGGGTCTGGAATTTTTTCAGTGAGACATTTGTTTATAATTAAAATGTGGATTTGATCTCCTTATTCCTTTTTAATTCAGTCCCAGGCCTGAAGTTCCACCATCCAGACATTCCTGCTAATAGCTGGGTTTTCCCCTGGAATGTTGCTTGTTAGGAAATGGGGAGACAGCTGCCTTGAGCCATTTCAGCTAACACGCTTGTACACGCCTTCACGGGCAAGCGTTATTCAGTGGGAAGCTCCCCTGCGGGTAACTGCAGCCCTCAGCCTGGAACTCAGCAACACTGTCCCATTTTGGTATTCCCAGTAATGTAAGCACACAGAGGCACCACAGGCTAGTACCCAGTGGAACCGAAGTCTTGGGGAACTTACTGCACTGTTGTAGCATATGCCCCTTTAGTAATGTATATCTCTAAATAGTTAGGGTACAATCTGACTTCAGATTCAAGTCATCATGTGTTTTGGCTCAGCTGTGGCCTTCCGTGTATATGGTAATATTAAGCTTGATATTAGAAATGAAAAATACAGGAGCCACAGAAAGAAAAAAACTGCAGTTTTCTGAAACTTTGAAACACCTTGGGCCTTGTCCGCTAATCACCTGAAGAAGAGAAATCATAAAACTGGAAACTAGTGGGCTGTGCCACCTGAAAGAGAGGCTTAAGGTGCTGTGGAGTCTGGAGGAGGATGCAGCTCTGCATTGCTTCTGCAGCCCCAGTCAAAGCAATGTTGAATTCCAGCGTGATATTGAAATGAATGTATTTTATTGTAATGTTACACCTTACATTTTTTATTAAGTCCCTTTGTCTATAAAATGGTTACATTTTGCTAAACCTTCCTGGCCACCAGCAGGGGTAAAAAAAAAAAAAGAAAAGAAAAAGCAGCCTGATTCCCACTTCAGTTAAAAGCAGGGCCTAGTGAGAGGTGTTTGGGTCTTGGGGGCAGATCCTGCAGGAACGGTTTGGTGCTGTCCCAGTGGCAGTGAGTGAGTCCTTGCTCTATGAAACATGAGAGCTGGTTGTTTGAAAGCACCTGGCACCCACCTCCTTTCTTCGTTGCTCCACTTCGCCTTCCATCATGACTGGAGGCAGCCTGAGCTTCAGAAGGGAGGCTGTCCTCTAAGACAGCCTGTCCAATATAAATATGACCTAGGCCTGTCTGGAGTTTTAAATTTTCTACTAGCCAGGTTAAAAAAACTAAAGAGAAACAGGTGGAATTGATTTGTGATAATATAATTTATTTGACCCAATATATCCAAAATATCCTTATAATGTAGGATCAGTATAAAATTATTAATGAAACATTTTACATTTCTTTGTCCTGAATCTTTAAAACTCACCCCATATTTTACACTTCTAGCATATCCCAGTTCAGAGCAGCCACATTCCAGATGTTCTGAGGGCTCTGACTCCTTGACCTTAGGAAAGTGAAGGGCCTGAACCCCACTTCTCTGCCAGGAGCCAGGGAGCTTCCCCTCCCTACCCACATCTCTTTTTGGTCCCAAAGGAAGAGAGAGTGTGCCCTGAGAGGTCAGGGGCTGCCAGCAGAAGGTGGCCACAGGTACGACACTGCTACCCATCTGCCAAGGTTTAAGCAGGGGGCCATTCTCCCTCCAGAGATCAGAGGTCAGCAGGGTCCCAGGAGGTGGGACCTGTCCACAGCCTTGACCTCCAGAGTTTAGATTCTGGAGGAAGACGCAGACAAATGTGTTTTACTCTTGCTATTTGGCCTGGCCCCAGTGGTCAGGCTGGGCTGTCATCCTCCGTTTCCTCCTGTGCTGTGTGTGTGATACTGTGTGATTTTAAGCACACATAATGCGTCTACATGATGCATTTCTTTATAATTCAAGGGACCCAACTTCTAATAAGGGGAAAAGGAATTAGGTACCTAGATGGTCCCCCACCGCCACAGCTAACTTGTAATCGCACAAAGTTGTTAAACCTGGCATCCTGTCTGCTCTAAGTGTAAGCATACTGTTACTGTGTAATAAGCCGTCCCAAAACTACACATACTATGATTGAGGTCAGCAATTTATGTGGCAGGCTCCCGCCAAGGAATGAATTGTGATACCTATAAACCCGCCATACCTTTAGTATAAGGCATAGCAATCTCTGGGCGTGGGAGAAGGGCCAGCCGCTGGTGACCAGCAGCCCTGCTGCTGAGAGGAGTTGGTTGTGGACTGGGCAACTCGGCTCCTTCCCCAAAATGTTTCATCCTCTAGCAGGTTAACTGGGGCTTGTCATGGAGATGGCAGGGTTCTGAAAGAAAAGGAAGAAGCATTCAAGACCTTGGAGACTGGGGCCCAAAACTGCCAGCTGGATCCAAGTCTCTCGGGGAAACAGATTCTTCCCTGGATGGAGCAGCTGTAAAAGCACATTGCAAAGGATGCAGATACAGGCAGGGATGCTGTTGTTGCAGTTAGCATCACTGTTGTTGCAGTTAGCATCGCTGTTGTTGCAGTTAGCATCACTAAGGCCACAAGTTTCTTGCAGACAAGATTTATATAACTGTCCAAGCTGGCAACCTGTCCAAAGCCCTATAGCTACTAAGCTGGCTGTGCCAGCCCTAGATCCGCTCGGCCTGACTCCAGAACACATCCACCTCCATGGGCCGCACTATCACACGGGTTCCCTGGGCCTTCCAAGTTCCGGAGGGTGACTCTTCTGCAATAGAGGCTGGATTCCTGCAAGATTCTCATCCTTGTAGTATTCTTCACCGTTAGAAATATTCCTCTCCAGATTATACTGGGGAAGGTCTTGAAATAACTTGGAATAATTTTGGGAAATGGTTGGAAGGCTGAGTTAAGGAAATCAAGGCACTAGCATCATATTTTTCATTCTCACCATAGGAGAAATGTGAAAACACGATAAAGCACCTGCCATGTTTGGAAATTCTTTTCATCCCATTTTGTATTTGCCATTGGTCTTCAACATTGTGACTAAATCAAAATAAGCTAGCTAAAATAACTCCTCTTCCTCTGAAAGCAAGTGATGTAAAGATAGATCTGCTGAGAAAGTGGCTATTTCCTCCTGCTGTAATTGACAAGTAGCTGAGTATGTCTGAAACTATTGTCCTTTTACTCTTAAAGGGCAGAGCCGCTTAAGACTGCCCTCCACACCCCCTGTAAAGCCATTGAGATGCTGCAATGAGTAAATCCCCACAGCACATTACAAGGAAATCAGTGCATCCCTTTAGCACAGCTAAGGTTCCCCACCTTGATGCAATCCTGCAATTACCTGGGTGGCAGGGGGCTTTTAAAATCTCAAAACTGAAGTCGCAACAGACCAGTGAAACTGAACTCTGGGGCAGGATCCAGACATCCTTTGCTGCTCTAAAAGCCTCCAACTGCCGCAGGTGTGGCCAGCGTTTAAGAACCACTACTGCTTTGTCCAACATCCGATGAACTAGTAGCAAATGGTTTCAAATGAACAAAGTCTTTTATTGAGCTTGTTTCCTTCTAGCCTCCTACTTGTGTTATTTTATATATACTATCTTTTGCAGGACCTGATCTCAAGTACCAACATTTGTTTGACTCCAACTCCACCTTACAAGTAATTGAAAGTGCACATGATGTGCAGAGCAACTGCTTCTAGTTATTGTGGCCTTGGTTTGGGGAGGACTTTGCTGGGAAATAAAATCACATCATCAGAAATAAGAATCTTGCTACTTACCAAACTGGAGGCAAAACAAAGACCTTGGGGCCTCAACAACTGTTGTAGAAGCATTAATAGATACATCAGAATATGACAGTTCATCTGATGATGCTGTGAGTAGAAGTGTCCCACTTTGAAACAAAACAATACACTGCTGTTACTCTGAGATACTAAATTATGTGTGTAAATATGTGGTATTTAAATATTTTGTTGATATATAGTGTGCATATAGAAATATGGGCATAAAGCTCAACATATATTATGACAAAGTTAATACACGTGGGTAACCAAGAAATAGAAGCAGCCTCACTCATGTGGCCCACAAGCGCTTTCTCCCTGTCTCCTCAAAGGTACCAGTGTCTTAACAGCTGACATTATAGATCAGTTTCGTCTTTCTGTGCAAGAGTTTTGTTACAGAAAAATTTAAATATATAACAAATGAACAAAATTGTATAATAGACCTGTGACCCAGCTTCAACAGCTAGTAATCGTGTGCCATTTTTGTTTCTTCCATACCTCAGCCCTTTCCCTACCCCTCACTTTATTTATTTTTTTAGTTATTTTTTGGTGAGGTAAGATACACATGCATTGAAGGGCACAAATCTTAATTATACAGCTTTGAAAAATAAATACACCCATATAACCATCACCTCTTTTCAGAATGGAATATTTCCATCATCCCCAGAAACCTCCCTCATGCTCATTCCTAGGCAATTTTTAACTCCCCCAGAGGAAAGTACTGTTGTGGGGGTTTTTTAACCATAAGTTCATTTTGCTTGAAATCATACAATATACACTTTTATGTCCAACTGTCTCAGAATAATGCTTGTGAGACACCTCCATAGTGTGTATTTTAGTAGTTTTCTTTGTATTGCTGAATAGTATTCTGCTGTATGAATGCACTGTAGTTTGTTCATACATTTCTCTATTGATGAATATTTGGGTTATTTCCTGCTTTGGGCTATCATAATAGTAAAGATCTATGAACATTCTCATACAAGTACTTTTTCCATATTATTTTATTCCTTTATTAGCCTTGAAGTGGCACATTTTTAAATTTTTTAGCAGTTGCTCCATGGATTACAATGTGCATCATTAACATTCTCACAGTCTAGAGTTATTACTTTTCGTACTCATTACAGTGATGCAAAACAGAAAACTTACTACAGAATAGAAAACTGTTTTATCTCCTATCCTTGTATGAACACATACGAGCATTCTGCACAAACCCTACAACATAGTGACATTATATTTGTTTTAGTCATAGATCGATCTAGATGGTAAAACCAAGAGGCAAAAAATATATTAATAAATATTTGAGGGAGATATTTTGAGGCTACAGAAACATAATTGTTTCTCAAGTCTTATCTACCGCATTCATTACGATCTTTCCTGCAGTAATACGATTACCAGTGTTCTATGGGTAGTTTTCTATTTGTAAGTATCCTTCAACATTTATTACTTGGAATTCTTCTGTAAGTAAAGATTTGTCTTTTGTTCCTGATTTATTTAATCTTTTCCATATCAGTATGGACTTGTGGCTATCTCATGCCCAAGGTACCAGTGCTGTCATACTATTTGCCACCTAAGCATTGTTCCACCCAAGCCTATATGAGCTCTTCCAGGTTGGTTTCTTTGACGCAGGTCCCCACCTCTTTTATATGTTTTTAAAAAGCACTTTCTAGCACTGCAAGATGCTCTAGTCTCATCTTGTGTTTTTCATAGCAGGCCTAGAATTAGTCATTTCTCCAAGAAGCCCAGGTTTCTTTTATAGGAGAATGGTATATAGAAACTAAGATCTGGGTATCGGGTGTGCTCATTAATACTGGGATATCACTGCTTCTAGGCTCTCTCAGCATAGTTTGGAAACATGTGAATGTTTCCAAACATGTATGCATGAATACAAACTCAGCATCTACCTATCTGTCTATCTAAACAGATACATTAAAATAGACAGCGGTTCATACTGACATTCCTAACTCCAGTCCAGCAGCTCAGAATTTATTCTAGCATTCTCCCTTTGCTTATTTGTAACTCTTTCACCTCCAGAGAGAAACTGAGTTCTAATTCTCTAACATATATTTGCTAACATGGAAAATCATTTCAGAATTGCTAACCCATACCCTGAAACAAATTTGCCAACAGTATGCTTGTGTACAGTTCTTGAATCTTACAGTATGCAGTCAAAACAGTATTTTCCAAGGTTACTTAGGTGAAGACTTTTTTCCCCCACACTCTTCAATGTGAGTTAGTCATAATTTGTAATGCAGTAAGATTCATTTGTCACCCACTGCATTCCATCTGACCCCCTCACTGTCTTTGTTCATTTTTAAATTTACATGGAATAAAACCTGTAGCAGACGCTTTTTCTACATCAGTTGAGATAATCGTGATTTGCCACTCTATTCTGTTAATGCGGTGATGTTTGAATGTTCAACCATCCTTGCATTCCAGGAATAAATTCTACTCGGTCATAGTGTATAATTATTTTAATAAGCTGCTGAATTTAGTTTGTTGGTATTTTGTTGAGGATTTCTGCATTGGTATGCAGAAACTGTAGCACACAGTTTTATGAGTTTTGACAATATATTCACCTTCACAGTAACAGAACTGTCTCATCACCCCTAAAATTCTCTATTGTTGCTGCCTCTTTGTAATCAACCCCTTCCCCAACCCCATTCTTTGGCAACCACTAATCATTTTCTGTCCCTATAATACTGCCTTTTGTAAAACATTGTATAAATAGGATTATAGAATGTATACAACACAATGTATCAATTAGGTTGTTTGCTATCGTTGAGTTGTCAAGAATCACTTGGCAATATATGTGAGAGTTTATTTTGGGGCTCTGTAGTCTATTCTGTTGGTCTATTATGTCTGTCTTTATGCCAGAACCACATTGTTTTGATTTCTGTAACTTTGTACTAAGTTTTGAAATCAAGAAGTATGAGTCCTCCAACATTGTTCTTTTTCAGGATTGTTTGGAGTATTCTCGATCCTGAAATTTTATATTAATTTTAGGATGAATTTTTCTGTTTTGCCCAGGACATTGTTGGGATTTTTACATTCTTGCTTTAGTTAATTGCTAAGTAGTTTATTCTTCTTGATGCTATTGTAAATGGAATTTTCTTAATTTCCTTTTCAGATTATTCATTATTAGTATATAGAAACACAGCTGATTTTTGTGCACCAATTTTGTATCTTACTATTCAGCTGAATTTGTTTATTCTAACGTGTGTGTGTGTGTGTGTGTGTGTGTAATCTTTAGGGTTTTCTACCTCTAAGATCATATCATCTGCAAACAAATATAATTTTAACTCTTTCTTTTCAGTTTGGATGCCGTTTGTTTCTTCTTCTTGCCTAATCATTCTGGCTAGAACTTCCAAGCCATTTTGAATAGAAGTGGTGAAAGCAGATCTCCTTGCTCTGTTCCTATTTTAGTAGAAAACCTGTAAGTCTTTCACCATTAAGTGTGATGTTAGTATGAGTTTTTCATATGTGGTCTTTATTATATTGAGTTAGCTTCCATCCCCTCTGCATTTGCTGAGTGTTTTATCGTGGAAGGGTGTTTAAATTTGTCAGATGCTTTTTCTACATCAGTTGAGATCATCGTGATTTGCCACTCCATTCTGTTAATGCAGTGATGCTTGAATGTTCAACCATCCTTGCATTCCAGGAATAAATTCTACTTGGTCATAGTGTATAATTATTTTACTATGCTGCTGAATTTAGTTTTTTGGTATTTTGTTGAGGATTTCTGCACTGGTATGCATCAGGGAAGTGATATGGATCTCTAGTTTTCTTGTCTACTTTTTTTTTTCTGGCTTTGGTATCAGGATAATTCTGACCTTATAGAATGAGTTTAGAAATGTTCTCTCGAAGGGGCGGAGCAAGATGACCGAATAGGAACAGCTCCCGTCTCCAACTCCCAGCGCCAGTGACACAGAAGACCGGTGATTTCTGCATTTTCAACTGAGGTACTGGGTTCATCTCACTGGGGAGTGCCGGACGATCGGTGCTGCTCAGCTGCTGCAGCCCGACCAGCGAGAGCTGAAGCAGGGCGAGGC
>NW_022161741.1:0-11531 GCF_008728515.1 Papio anubis
TTTTTGAGACAGAGTTTTGCTCTTGTTGCCCAGGCTGGAGTGCAATGGTGCAATCTCAGCTCACTGCAATGTCTGCTTCCCAGGTTCAAGCAATTCTCCTGCCTCAGCCTCCCAAGTAGCTGGGATTACAGGTGCCCGCCACCACGCTTGGCTAATTTTTTGTAGTTTTAGTAGAGACAGGGTTTTACCATGTTGGCCAGGCTGGTCTTGAACTCCTGACCTTAGGTGTTCCCCCTCCCGCCTCGGCCTCCCAAAGTGCTGGAATTACAGGCATGAGCCACCACGCCCAGCCAAGAAGAAATGTTTAACTGGCTCACAGTTCTGCGGCTGTGCAGGAATTATAGCAGCTTCTGCATCTAGTGAGGCCTCAGGAAGCTTCTAATCATGGGGGACGGCAAAGGGTGAACAAGGCATCTCACATGGTGGGAGCAGGAGCCAGAGAAAGCAAGGGGTACAGTGCTGCACACTTTTAAACAACCAGATCTCCTGAGAACTCACTATCAGAACAGCACCAAGAGGATAGTCCTAAACCATTCATGGGAAATCCACCCGCATGATCCAACCACCTTCTACCAGGCCCCACCTCCAACAGTGGGGACTACAGGCCGGGCGCGGTGGCTCACGCCTGCGATCCCAGCACTTTGGGAGGCCATGGCGAGCGGATCACCTGAGGTCAGGAGTTCGAGACCTTTCTGGCCAACACAGTA
Organism: Papio anubis; assembly: GCF_008728515.1. Lineage (NCBI taxonomy): Eukaryota > Metazoa > Chordata > Mammalia > Primates > Cercopithecidae > Papio > Papio anubis. Next base: position 708 of record NW_022161741.1, read on the forward strand.
AAACCCCGTCTCTACAAAAAATACAAAAAATAGCCAGGTGTGGTGGTGGGCGCCTGTAATCCCAGCTACTCGGGAGGCTGAGACAGGAGAATCGCTTGAACCCGGGAGGCAGAGGTTGCGGTGAGCTGAGATCAGGCCACTGCACTCCAGCCTGGGCGACAGAGTGAGAAACTCCGTCTCAAAAAAAAAAGAAAGGAAAAAAAACCAATGGGGACTACATTTCAACATCTCCACTCGGGGATCTCAGTACTATCTCAGATTCACTATTTCCAAAGCTGTGTTCAAGATCACCTCCCCAGTCTCCTCCCTGCTCTCTCCATCTCCCAACTTGGCAAATAGTGCCATGGCTCATTCAATTCAAAAGTAAAAAAGGTAGGCATCATCTTGGAATGACCCTTTTTCTTTCCCCTTATGCAATCAGTCCCCCAAACATGTTGATTTTATCCACTAAGTATTTCTGGAATCTACTTCTTTTCTTCCACCTCTCCTTTTGGCATCTGTGAAGTAAGCTACAGTACTCATCTCCCAAGTGAGCTCCCCCAATCACTCTGATTTTCCCCAAATCCATATCTCACACAGAGGCCAGAGGTTTGTAAAAGACCTGTTTGCTCATGTCACTCCCTAGCTCAACTGCTTTCTGTTGCTGTTGGGAAAAGACCAGAGTGTCACCAGATGTGGTGACTCACACCTGTAATCCCAGCACTTTAGGAGGCTGAGGCAGGAGGATCACTTGAGGCCAGGAGTTCAAGACCAGCCTGGGCAACATAGTGAGATCTTGTCTCTACCAAAAAAAAAAAAAAAAAAAAAAAAGAGGCAGAAGGATTGCTTGAGCCCAGGAGGTCGAGGTTGCAGTGAGCTGTGATCGTACCACTGCACTCCAGCCGGGGAGACACAGTGAGACCCTGCCTCAAAAAAAAAAGAAAAAGAAAAAAGAAAAGAAAAGAAAAACAGAAAGACCATAGTTCCTTACATAGTCTATAGAGCCCCACCTGTTCTGTCTACTTCCCCAGCCTCACTTCCTACCACCGTGTTGCAGAATGTTAAGAGCCAAATCTTCTGAGCCTGGTGGGCCTACTGCTGTCAGCACCTCTGAGACCTCCCTCATCTGAGAATTATCACTTTCCCTCCTGCCCACAGTGAGACATATCAACAAAACTGTAGAAAACCCTGTCCTCTAAGATTACAACCCTCAAGCTGGGCAGCTGGGCAGAAAGCTTCAATCTCCGTCCTTAGGGAAGATTCAGAAACACAGACGAGGTGTGAAAACTCAGATATGCTCAGCCTGAAATATACAAAAGCCTCTGGAAAGTCTCCTCATAGAAGAACTCAATTAAATCCACATGATTACAGACTGAGACATGATAATCGCTTGAACCCTGGAGGCAGTGGTTGCAGTGAGCTGAGATCACGCCACTGCACTCCAGCCTGGACGACAAGAGCAAAACTCCGTCTCGAAAATAATAATAATAATCCACATGATTAGTTCACACACCTAGATGAGTCATGGGCCAAACAGAGCCCTTTCTCCTTCTACCAAAACAAAGGAAGAGTCTAACGTAAATTCTAAGAGATTCTCCTCCAAATACCAGTATTATGAAGCAGTTTCTCCATATTGATTCCAATTAGTATAGGAGTACACGTGTCAAAAATAATGCTTTATTTGTATTTTTAGCTGAAAAAAGTGATTCCTGATATGAAGAGACAGTTCAGAGTAAAAAAGATATAAGTGGGTTTCAAACGTACGAAAATGATGCTCAACCATCTATAAATAGGAAGAGTAAAAAATAAAATTACAATTAAATACCATTTTTCATATAAAAGATTAACAAGTTTTTCTTTTTTCTTCTTTTTTTTTTTTTTAAGACAGAGTTTCGCTCTTGTTGCCCAGGCTGAAGTGCAATGGTGCGATCTTGGCTCACCTCAACCTCCGCCTTGTGGGTTCAAGCAATTCTCCTGCCTCAGCCTGCTGAGTAGCCGGGATTACAGGCATGTGCCACCACGCCTGGATAATTTTGTATTTTTAGTAGAGACAGGGTTTCTCCATGTTGGTCAGGCTGGTCTTGAACTCCCAACCTCAGGTGATCTGCCCGCCTCAGCCTCTCAAAGTGCTGGGATTACAGGCATAAGCCACCGTGCCTGGTGATTAACAAGTTTTATAACACACTGTGTCGGGGGTGAGGATGTGGGGAAATAAGCACTTATGCGCACAGCTGGAAAGGGAGCACACCACGACTCCCTTCAAGAATGAATACCTGGGCCAGGCGCAGTGGCTCACGCCTGTAATCCCAGCACTTTGGGAGGCTGAGGCGGGCAGATCACTTGAGGTCAGGAATTCGAGACCACCCTGGCCACATGGTGAAACCCTATCTCTACTAAAATAAAAAAAAAAATTTTAAAAACATTAGCTGGGTGTGGTGGTGCGTGCCTGTAATCCCAGCTAATTAGGAGGCTGAGGCAGGAGAATCGCTTGAACCCGGGAGGCGGAGGTTGCAGTGAGCTGAGATGGCTCCATTGCACTCCAGTCTGGGTAACAAAGTGAGAAAAAAACAAAAAACAAAACATGAATGAACACCTGAAACCTCAGGTCTCTTGGCTGATGAGATGCTGTTGGGCAGGGAGACGGTAACTTGCCTCTTGATTTTGGGGGCCTTCCTCTCTTTAGACAGTCTCACAAAGTGCTGGATGTAAGGGTCATGCCAGTAGCCAATGCTTACTGCAAACCTGGAAGGGAGGAAAAAGAAGGAAGGTGAGTAGAGATGGAGTAGGTTCAGGCCAAGATCCACTGCCAAGTTCCCAGGAACCAGGTCAAGAAACTCGATGAAAACCAACCATCCACCTCAAAAGGCCAAGTGCACATTTAGTGGCCCTTTACACATGTGAAGATGCAGCCATCCATTCATCTTTATGTTCACATTACACCACCTATCACATTGCCCACAGTGGACCTTCTCACTCCCTTTCCTCATATTGCTAATTCACTTCCCAGGACCCTACATAGCAAATAACCTCACTTCATGCTTCATACAGAAGATGTGCAGCCATTTATTCCCTCTGCAAACTCACGGTCAGAGCTAGTCAGTTAATTCCACTAAATGAAAAGGCCTGTGCCCAGAGGAAGGGCGACTTAGAAACACTCAACAAACAGCATGAATTAACCCAAGTGTTTCTCCTGACTCTGTATTAGGTGCCGTCCTCTTACTCCCCTTAGAGAGGTCAGAGTGGGGAAACCAGGAACAAATGAACACAGCAAGCACGAACAAAACAATGTGGAAAATGCCACAGAAGCCTTAATTCTCTCTACCCAGTCTATACCACAAGGAGTTAAGGCTTCGTTTAGCACAGGAAGCCTTCTTGCAACCATGAGTAGAACCAGCTTTAGGACGACTGAGGAGTCATGAAAAGAACCTGGATCCCGAAGGCCATGCTCAGCTGCTCTGGGCCTGCAGACTGCTCTACCTCTGAACATCAATTTTGTGAGATAGTAAGTGTCTTCACCCTTTTAGCCAATGTGAGTCAGGCTTCTGTTACTTGCAGCCCAAAGCATCCTAGTGATACCCTGAGTAATACCCCCATTTCTTGGTGCCTGCTAAGTAAGGTGAAATTTAGGGTATGGGTGTGTCATGTCTCTGAGCTTCTAGAAGCAGATCATATAGCTTTAAATCTACTACTAAGGCTTACCTCTGGCCTGACTACAGTAAGTGTTGAATTCTGCACAATCTCCAACCTCTTTCATCCACAGGCACCCAAAAAGAAGCACATGTTCAGCTGCTCCATGAGGCAACTCACCACAGAAACGTGCAAAATATTCACTAATGGACACGATCTGTTACACAAGCCCAGACTGTCCAAGGAAAACAGCATACCCACACAGTTTTATAACAGCATACTTTAAAAATGTTTTCAAACAGTCATGACCCATTAATACAATAAAATCAATTTGTTTGTAAATCTGCATTTTTTTTTTGAACGTCGAACAAAGTAAAATAAAAAGTAGGATACATTACATATAGTAAGGATTAAGACATTCATGACACACACTCCCGGCTTCAAGTGATTCTCCAACCTCCGCCTCTGAGGGTGCTGAGATTACAGGCGTGAGTCACCGTGCCCAGCCTACTTCTGTTTCAAGTGTGTGTTGAGGGTGTAAGTGCAATGAAAAACATATTTTCTCATTGTAGTTCGCAGTTTGGGAAACGCTGATTTCAAAGAAATCATATAGTGTCATCTAGTGGTAAAAGCCATATCTGCAGTTGAAACAAGAATGATAGCCCAGCAACCCACAGATGAGAAGACTCATCCCACAGTTTTAAGGATTGGAAGGGACCTTAGAAATGATCTCATCAACCCTAACATCCAGTGCAAGAACCAATGCAACAAGTCACTGCTTGACTACTTCCCCAAGGAAGGCACCCACCCCACTGCTAAGCAGCTCTGTTGAAAAGCTGATCAATTTGCCTCCCTCTGGAAGCCATAACTTGTTGGACTCTTGGACAATAAAGAGCAGGTTCTATCCTCTCACCTCTGGATTCTTCACAGTATTCAATACTGAAGTTTAGTCAAGGAACATGTGGGTGTCTGCCAAGTGCTAGGCACTGGGGGTACAGCGGTAAACAAGGAGAGAAAGGAGAGAGGCAGATAATTACAAGATGATGAGGAATGAAGGCTGTGACTCATAGAGGGGATGAAGGTGACAGGGGAAGGCCTCTCTCAGAAGGGGATGGCTGTGGCGAGCCCTGGAGAATGGAAGAGTCAGGTGTTCAAAAGGCATTCCAGACAGGACGAAGGGCAGGCAGAAAGGCTCGGGGAACACACCTGAGCCTCCAGTACAGAGAGGAGGCAGGGAGGCCGGAGGACAGCGAGAAACTGGAGAGGAGGCCAGAGGGAGAAGCAGGCTCAGGATGCAGGGCCTGGCGGGCATCTGGGACTGACCTCAGGAGCACCCTGTCCGTGGTCACAGGGGTGCACAGGGTAGAGAGTGGTGAGATGCACAGGTCCATAATGCAAACACACCCAGCCAGAAACTCCCACCGGCTCCCACCTCCTAGTGCCCCTAACACTTTCCTCCTCCCACTCTGCAAACCCAGGTGACTGCAATGGGTTTCCATGCACCCTAGGAAGAAGGATCTCACTGTCCAGCCTATCAGAGTGGCCAAGATGAAAAGATTTGCCACCCAGTGTTGGGCAGTGAGGAGGAGAGTGCTGTCCGGGGCTGCTGATGGGAGTTCTGAAGGGAGACAAGCGGCAAGTTTCAGGATGTACAGGACATCAGCTGGAGAGTAAGTGAATCAACTGCTGACCAAACTGGCAACAAAATTATTATTATCATTTTTTTTTTTTTTTGAGACAGAGTTTTGCTCTTGTGGCCCAGGCTGGAGAGCAATGGCATGATGTCGGCTCACTGCAACCTCCGCCTTCCCGTTTCAAGCGATTCTCCTGCCTCAGCCTTCCGAGTAGCTGGGATTACAGGTGCCTGCCACAACGCCTGGCTAATTTTTGTATTTTTAGTAGAGATGAGGTTTCACCATCTTGGGCAGGCTGGTCTCAAACTCCTGGTATCGTGATCCACCCACCTTTCAGCCTCCCAAAGTGCTGGGATTACAGGCGTGAGCCACCACGCCCGGTCCAACAAAACTATTATTTAATCGAACTTTGGAGAGGGATAAGGAAGAGGGCACTCAAGCTGCTGGAACCTTAAACTGGCACAATCATACTGCAAGGCACTGTGATGACAAGTATAAAAGGCCTGAAACCCATGCATACACAATGACCACACAATCCCATTTCTAGGACTTAATCCTAAGAAAATCATCAAGAATGGGCACAAAGATTTCTCTGCAGGAACACTGAACACGGAGTGACAGTATCAGGTGAACAAACCCGGTTGCAAAATTGTATGTATAGGATGTTCCCAATTTTGTTAGAGAATACATACACACGCAAGGCTGCCCACAGCAGACACCACAGTGCTAATACACTGTTATCTCTGCACCCTGCGTGACACTGTGCATCCAGTTCTGCCTGTCCATTTCCATTACACGTCTCTGCTCCCAAAACCCAGAGAATATCACTTCTATTTGTATATCCTGATTTCACATTTAAAGCCAGAGTCAAAGAATCAAACATCTCAGATTTGGAAAGACCTCAAAGATTTTCCCAGTTTTCTTTCAATCCACCAATGCTTTCAGTTTCCATGACATTCACATGCCACCTGTTCAATTTAGTGCGTCTTTAAATCACTCACTTTTTAAAAATACCGAGGTCTGAGGTGCTGCCTAATATTTTCTGCTAACACAACACTGTAATAATTAGCTAACTACAAAAATGATAAACATCTGTGTAACACCTAAAATCATCTCTTTCCTCCCACGGGAAAGGCAGATCTGGTCCAACCACCTAATGCTTCATTCAAGAAGCATTTACTGACTGAGTCCTATCTCCATGAGTGTCAACTGGAACAACGGGGCCTTCTTCTGAAAGGTGTGAAATCGCCTCCAACAGCCGTTTCCTCATCTGAGGCGTCAAAGAATGAAAAGGGGCCTCCCTGCTCACCTGGCCTATAAGGATCAAGCCTTGAATCTCACTTACTTCTTTTATCAACAGTCACCAAGTGCTTACTATGTGCCAGGCATTATTCCAAATGCTTGACAAAATGTGAATACACACAAATAGAAACCCTCGTAAGACCCTACAAGGCAGGCTCAGCTTTACAGATTGAAGTTAAGTCAGTTATATCAGCCATGGAACTTAATTCTATTAACATAGAGAACTGAAAGTTTAATGTAGGTGTTCAAACTTACTCACCTGGATTTAAATCTGCCTCCCCATACACACTTGTTTTTTCCCCTCATAACACTTGAGTTGCTTAAATGATGTGTGTGTTTGTACACATGTACACATAAGTCATGTGTTGCTTTAAGATGAGGATACATTCTGAAAAAACATGCTGTTAGGCAACTGTTGTGTAAATATCACAGAGTGCACTTACACAAAGCTAGATGGTACAGCCCACTACACACCCAGACTACAAGGTATAGCTAGTCCTCCTAGGCTACAAACCTCTATAGCACACTGTACTGAATAATGCATACAACCATAACACAATGATAAGTATCTAAACATAGCTAACTTAGAAAAGGTACCATATCTACAGATCACTTGAGGTCAGGAGTTCAAGACCAGCCTGGCCAACATGGTGAAACCCCGACTCTATTAAAAATACAAAAAATTAGCTGGGTATGGTGGCAGACGCTTGTAATCCCAGCTACTCAGGAGGCTGAGGCACGAGAATCCCCTGAAACTAGGAGGCAGAGGTTGCAGTGAGCCACGATTGTGCCACTGCACTCCATCCTGGGTGATAAGAGCAAAGCAAAACTCTGTCTCAAAAAAAAAAAAAGTACCATATCTCAACATAAACACAGAAAAGGTACAGTAAAAATACAGGATAAAACATAAAAAATGGGCCAGGCATGATGGCTCATGCCTGTATGGGAGACCGAGACGGATGGATCACCTGAGGTCAGAAATTCGAGACCAGCCTAACCAATATGATGAAACCTTGTCTCTACTAAAAATACAAAAATTATCCAGGCATAGTGGCATGCACCTGTAATCCCAGCTACTCGGGAGGCTAAGACAGGAGAATCACTTGAACCCGGGAAGCAGAGGTTGCAGTGAGCTGAGATCACACCATTGCACTCCAGTCTGGGAAACAAGAGTGAAATTCTGTCTCAAAAAAAAAAAAAGAAAAAGAAAAAGATAAAAAATGGTACCCCTATACAAGGCACTTGCCATGAATGGAGCTTGCAAGGCTGGAAGTTGCTGTGGATGAGTGAGTGACTCGTGAGTGAACGTGAAGGCCTAGGATGTTGCTTTACACTATTATAAGCTTTCAAAACAATGTACACTCAGGCTACACTAAACGTTTACAATTTTTCTTTCTCTAATAAGTTAATCTTGGTTTACTGTAATTTACTTAAATTTAAACTTTTTCAACTTTTTACTCTTTTATAATAACAGGTCCACTGTGTAGAGTTTCCTGAAAAGATACTGCTTTCCTGATGAAAGGAAATGCACTCTTGAGAGACAGATGTCCTTTCCTAGGATTCTTTCTTTTTCTTCTTCCCTCCTGGAGCAAAGCTGCTTAAATGGACTAAGAATACTCAGCAATTCCCTGGTAAAAACCTATCCTTACACCTGCAAAACAAGCTGTGGGAATTGCATCTGACTCAATTTGCAGCTAAAAGCCTTTGGAAGTCAACATTTTAAGCTATCAGATTAAAAGAAAGCAATTTAGGCCAGGCATAGTGGCTCACTCTTGTAATCCTAGCATTTTGGGAGGCCGAGGCGGGCAGATCACCTGAGGCCAGAAGTTCGAGACCAGCCTGGCCAACATGGTGAAACCCTGCCTCTACTAAAAATACAAAAACTCAGCCGCACATGGTGGCTCATGCCTGTAATCCCAGCTACTCAGGAGGCTGAGGCAGGAGAATCACTTAACCCAGGAGGCTGGTTGTAGTGAGCCGAGATTGCGCCACTGCACTCCAGCCTGGGTGACACAGCAAGACTCTGTCTCAAAAAAAAAAAAAAGAAAGCAATTTAACAGGAAGTCAAGGATGAAACACACACTGTAATGTTAAAGTATAAGTAAGAATTTAGTGTATAAGACTGGGTGCAGTGGTTCACGCCTGTAATCCCAACACTTCGGGAGGCTGAGGCGGGTGAATCACCCAAGGTCAGGAGTTCAAAACCAGCCTGGCCAACATGGCGAAACCCCATCTCTACTAAAAATACAAAAAATTAGCTGGGCATGGTGGTGCATGTCTGTCATCACAGCTTCTCAAGAGGCTGAGGCAGGATAATCGCTTGAACCTGGGAGGCGGAGGTTGCAGTGAGCCAATATTGCACCATTGCACTCCAGCCTGAGCAAAGAACGAGAATCTGTTGCGGAAAAAAAAAAAAAAAAAAAATTTATATATAATACAAGTGTTGTCTCAAATCAATGGGGAAATACAGACCATTCAGTAGTTGGCATGGGGACAAATGGCTAATGATGTAGAATAAAATTAATACTACAATCTTACAACGCACTAAAAAAAACAGATGAACAATCCAACCATAAAACCAAAGCCAGAAAAATGATAAAAGAAAAGTTATAATAATTGGAAATAGCCTAAGCATGGCCCCAAACTCACAACCTATAAAGGTAAAGATTGTTGGATTTTGTATCATAAAGATTTAGAACTTCTGAAGCGGGCACAGAGGCAAGTGCCTACATCCCAGCTACATAGGAGACTGAGGCAGGAAGATCACTTGAGCCCAGGAATTTGAGACTAGCCTGGGCAACACAGCAAGATCCTGTCTCAAAATAAAGAAAAAAAGATTTACAATTTCTGAATTATGAAATGTACTGTACGAGTTGAACCAAGAGACAAGCAACAGCTTGACAGAAAATACTGCTACCAAAGCAAAGGCAAAGGATAACTATGCCTGAAACAAAAAGTTCTTACAAATCACTAAGAAAAACACAACCAAACAAGACACGACAAACAGTCCAACAGGAAATAACATGGGCTGGAAGCAGTGGCTCACACCTGTAATCCCAACACTTTGGGAGGTCAAGGAGGGCAGATCATTTGAGCCCAGGAGTTCAAGAGCAGCCTGGACAACAAAGTGAGACTCCATCTCTATTGGAAAAAAAAAAAAAAAAAAAACCTTGGCCGGCCATGGTAGTGCATGCCTGTGATCCCAGCTACTCGGGAGGGTGAGGTGGGACGATCACTTGAGCCACCATGGAGGTCAAGGCTGCAGTGACCCAAGATTGTGCCACTGCTCTCCAGCCTGGGCGACAGAGTGAGACTGTCTCAAACAATAATAATAATCAGGAGAGAGGGTTCACATAAGAAATATCAATGACAGCGAACAGATTTTAAAAGCTCAGCCTCATGAGTGATTATAGGATAGCAATTAAAGAGACAGCCTACTTTCTACCCAGCAGCTAGTAAACAACGAAAGAGACTGAGACTATTCAATAATTAGCACTGCATTTACCATGGGTGAATGATGGTACAACTGATGAATGTCTTTCAAGAAGCATTTTGCAAAAACTTCTCCCTGGAAATCTATTTCACAAGAAAATTCACACACACATGTAAAAATGCTGATCACAACACTATTTTCAGAGCAAAAACTGAGCCACCTAAATGATGAACAACAGAAGAGTGGCCAATGTACGAAACTGCAGAACACTGTGCAGCCATTAAAAACAATGAGGGAGATCTCTGTGAAATGACATGGACAATATGCTCCTATTAGGCCACTGATATGGTTTGGCTGTGTCCTCACCCAAACTCTCACCTTGAATTGTAATCCCCATAATCCCTACATGTCAAGGGCAGGACCAAGTGGAGGTAATTGGATCGGGGGGGCTGTTTCTCCCATGCTGTTCTCATGATCGTGAGTTTCACGAGATCTGATGGTTTTACAAGCGACTGGCATTTCCCCTGCTTGCGCTCACTCTGTCCTGCCACCCTCTGAAGAAGGTACCTGCTTCTCCTTCGCCTTCTGCCATGACTGTAAGTCTCCTGAGGCCTCCCCAGCAATGGGAACTATGAGTCAATTAAACCTCTTTCCTTTATAAATTACCCAGTCTCAGGTATTTCTTCCTAGCAGTATGAGAACAAACTAATACAGTCATTAAGGAAGAAAAAAAGAACTCACTTCTGTCATTAAAAATATTAATATTTTAAGAGAAATTTATATATATATATATATATATTTTTTTTTTTTTTTTTTTTTTGGAGATGGAGTCTCACTCTGTCACCAGGC
>NW_022161742.1:0-455 GCF_008728515.1 Papio anubis
AAAAAAAAAAAAAAAAAAAAAAAAGAGGGGAATATTTAAAACGTAGTTACGTTTCCTCCGAGGCACGGCTTTTATACCAAGTTGGGATCTGAACGGCACCGGCCACAGAGACTGTTTTGTTACAAGCACTGCGGGCACATTCTTCACTGGGTAGAAGGAAAAGCTCAGCACCAAATACTTTCTTTGAAGTCTCTGAAAGCTTCCTCAATGATGAGATTAAACTTGCAAAAGCTTTCTCGCTGTGGGGAGACGGACGACAACAGCTCCAATGACAGGGGCTTCTGCAGCCAGGGCGTTACGGTTCTCCGAAACAAGCAAGAGAGGCGTGCATACATTAATCCAAGGATGTGTCCCAGCCAGTAATTAGCCACCGCTTGCAGTGAAAAGCAGGGAGTCGAGAGCTTGTGTCACAGAATATACAATTTCCTCATGATGCCCCACAAAAAGCTATCTCC
>NW_022161742.1:1550-11523 GCF_008728515.1 Papio anubis
CCCGTGTTATTATTACGACTCCTTAATTTTATTATTATCTTTACTTTATTATTACGATTTCGATATTTCGATATTATTATTGGCTTAATATTATTATTATTACGATATTATTCTCGACGATATTTATTTAATTTATTAATACGACATTATTGTTTCGGAGAGCCATACGATATTTATTCTTACTTATTATTATTATTGTTATTTTATTATTCTCGAGCATTTTCCGAGCATTATTGTTTTGCTTAATTTACATTAATATTATGATTATTCTCGAGACATTTACGACGCATGACATTACGACATTATTCTCGAGATACGACGACATTTATCTTTACTTCATTATCTCTTTAATGACGACATTATCTTTACGATTTCGATATTATTTATTTATTCGATATTTCATTTATTTATTATTCGACATTTACGACGACATTAATGATATTATTTATTTTATTATTAATATTCTTTAATTTTATTCTTTAATTATTTTCTTCATTATTATCAATTTATTCTCGATACGACGGACACGACATTAATTTATTTATTTTCATTAATATCTTTACTAATATTATCTCTACTTTATTATCTCTTAATGACATTATCTTTAATTTATTCGAGCATTTTCATTGACCATTAATTTATTTTCGACAATTTTATTTATTTATTATTTTACTGGCATTTTATTCATTTATCTTTATTGTTTTCCGGATTTCCGATTTACTTTATTATTCGATAATTTGATTACTTTATTTTATTTTCCGATCTTTACGATTACTTTACCATATCTCTTTATTCCGGAGCATTTTCTTCATTATTAATTACTTTACTTAATTTACCATTATACGCATTATCTCGACTTTATTTATTTTATTACTTTACTCGATTTATCTTTTCGATTTTCTGACATTACTTTATTTAATTTATTTATTTATTTATTTTTCCGATTTATTTAATTTTATTCATTTATTAATGACATTTTTCCGATTATTTATTATTCATTTACTTTATTATCTTCGACGATATTTCGGATTATCACCATCATCATCACCATCATCATCTTACCATGCCATTGTCATTATCACACCAACACCAGCAGCATCATCATTGTCATCATCATTACTACAATGTTGATAATCAGCGATAAGACTCTGAATCCCACAAGACGAGTCAGCAGTGCTGCCACTGGGACATCTGAGAACAATATGCCCTGGAAAGATTTTCTCCCTTTCTTTTTTAATCCCAGAATGGCAGTGGTTTGACTGATGTTCTCTTTTGGACTATGAAGCATCTTCTGTGACCTAGAAACAACTTAGAGCGATGACTCTTTGAGAGACACCACCACCTAAGTGACCTTATAACAAATTGGTCTGGTTCAACAGTCCTAAATCATTTTAAATGCTGCTTCAGTGCCTGTACACTCATTTGTTGTGCTGTCACTCTGGTTTCTTGGGAATAAATTAACAAAAACAGAATTGGAGATTGTCTCTTTCTGTCTTCACTTCCCTTCAAAAAGTATCATTTTTCCCCCCACTGGAAGAACTTGTTGTCCAGAACAAGTGTAGGCATAGAAATGCTAATTTTTGTTACTTCACCTTTCTGGGAAAATAAGGGGGAGTGGAGCCATCTGTGGTTATGGCCATCTCTTGGCCAATACCGTTGGTTTTGAAATAAACTGATTTTGAATTAGATGTGCAGTGTGCATCTGTGAGATTGAAGTTAGACGTGTGTGTAGGAGAGGGAAGCCCACAAAGCTATGAAGATACAGTAGGAAGAAGGGCTCTATGAGAAAATGTAAAACAATGGCATTTGTTTGGATCAGATACAGCTATGTCTGAGTGGACTAAAGATACAAATCTGCTCATGGCCACAGCAGATGTCACTCCTGGGCCCCATGGATAAGCAACAGAAAGTCAAAGGTGGCAAATCTATCAAGCCTTTCTGAGCTTCTATGATGGACGGTTGGGTCCTCGGCCATCAGTGAGGATTGGCAGTGTCTTCTCAGCAATGTAAGAGTTTGAATCCAAGCCTCCGTGAATTTGGGAGGACAGCCCAGCTGGAAGCTGTGACTCAACAAGGCCAGCCTGAGACTCCACAAGCTCAAATAATTGTTCAGGCAGATAAATGCCATTAGGCTGCCAAAGTGACGTGGTAAGGTGTTTGTCAAGGTAGACGGAGCCTGGTGAGGGAAAGTTAGGGTAGAAAACTTCAGAAATCCAGGCAGGAAAACTTCAGGCATATGGATAAGCCATCCATCCATCTACCTGCCATTCACCCATTCATTCACTTATACACATATCCATCCATCCATCCATCCATCCAACCATCCATCCCTTTATTCATCCACCTACCATCCACCTATCTATGCACCCACCCACTCATCCACCCATCTATCCAGACAGCCAGCCAGCCAGCAACCCATCCATCTACCGATCCATCCATCCACTTTTCCATCCACTCATGCACATATCCACCATCCATTTATCCAACTATCCTCCCATATATCCATCTATCCACTCATCCGTCTATCCATCCTTCCTTCCATTCAACATGCATACATAATGTGTCAGAAACTTCCTTGTACTTGGGGACACAGGGCATCAAGATACAGTCCAGTTAACAGAACTCCAAGCTCCAGGCCAGAGTTGGAGCTTCAAGAAGAAAGAAACTTCTTTCTTTCTTCTTGGGAACAGAGAGGAGCATGCATTTAGTAATTCAGACACAATTCCTCACTTAACAAGACGAGTAGACCACAAAAGGCAGAGCTCAACTTAGCATCCATTGATAAGTACCAAGACACCCCCTTCTCAGGTAGACTTATGAGAGTAAGGACATCATTCTACCCTCTCCACAAAAGTACTGGTACAAGAAGGGCTTTCTCCATGGCTAGCTGAAGAGGTCCCCAGCTCAAGTTCAGATTGATCTAGGAAGAGTCCTGAAAATGACCCTGTCGGTGGAGATTCTGGGAAGCGGCAGTGAAGGACTCTTCAGGAAAAGGTAAGGACCAAGAGAAAGAACATGAAATCCAAGGATGAAAGTTAAAGACAAAATGCAGAAGAGAGGTTGAACTTGAGTAGAAGCCGGAATGAGGGCAGCATTTGCATTGATGGAGGGAAGAGAAAACTATCCTAGGCAGAGGGTATACCAGAAACACAAGGCAACTATTATTCATGAAGGTCTTGCTTGAGGAGCAATATGGACTCCAGAGCAGGTACAAGACACGTGGCAGGTCGTGGTGGATGAGTGATCTGTCGAAACGAAGGCTAGAAGGCCATGAACAGATGGCCAAGGGCTTGGCTTGTAGGCAATGAGAGAGTAGTGAAGGCATGGAGGAATGCAGGATTGCTCTAGTGCATAGAGCCCAGTGGGGGTCCAGTGGGAGAGGCTGGAAAAAGGATAGACCTAGAATCCAGTGGGAGAGGCTGAAAGAATGGAAACCAGTTGTAACACCATTGCTGTAACTGAGCTTTGGAAAGAACTTCGCATAGTAGGCGGGCGACAATGCAGAAACGAGGGCGTAAGAGAAATTTTGAAAGAAGGCACGTGAGATAAGAAATCATTGTGGAAAACAGTGTGACGATTCTTCAAAGAACTAAAAAGTGAACTACCATTCAACCCAGCAATCCCATTACCGGACATACACCCAAAAGAATATCAATCATGTTATCGTAAAGACACATGCAAGTGTGTGTTCACTGCAGCACCATTCACACTAGGAAAGACATGAAATCAACCTAAATTCCCATCAGTGGTGGACTGAATAAAGAAAATGTAGTACACACATACCATGGAATACTATGCAGCCATAAAAAGAAAGAGATCATGTCCTTTGCAGGAACATGGATGGAGCTGGACACTATTATCTCGAGACAGATAGACAGATAGATAGATAGATAGATAGATAGATAGATAGATAGATAGATAGATAGATAGATAGATATAGATGATAGATAGATAGATAGATAGATAGATAGATAGATAGATAGATAGATAGATAGATAACCACATGAGCCTCTGAGGATATTGAGTTATATATATAACTTAATTTATTAACATAAACACCCATCATGTTATTAACTTATTAACATCCATCATATGAATTATCTTCTAATTAGCATAGCGTCTTGACACACCCAGAACGACACAGCGTGTCCTAACTATTGCAGGGAAGAAAATGGGAGGAGGGAGAGGATTAGAAAAAAATAACTAATGGGTACCAGGCTTCATACCTAGATGATGAAATAATCTGCACAACAAACTCTCATGACCCAAGTTTACCTACATAACAAACTTACATGTGTACTCCTGAATATAATAGAAAACTTAGGGAGAAGACACGTCATTTTCACAAGTGTTTTAAACTTGCTCCCCTCTTCATGGGTAGCAGTGCATATGTTCTTATCCTTTGTTTCTTTCGAAGAAATCAATGTGCTTCTAAGCCAGCATAAGCTGACAGCCCATGTGGACAAGAGGAGGAGGTATTGTGTTATAAGGAATTTTTTTTGTATAAACCAGAGAGAGGAGAGAGAGAATTATTGTGTGAGGACACAAGATTTATCCACAAAGATGCGTTTAAGACAAATTTGAATTTCTACAGGAAACTCATCCCCTACCAGCCAAACGGATGGATTATGACAAAGCCTGTGATTGGCTCCAGAAATCCATCAGCTCTTTTTGAAACTTAGTTTTAATTTAGTTCTGAAATAAAAAGAATGAGTAAAATGTTTCTCTAATACAATGTCCAAAATGGTGAGGCAAACTCCACCAGCAGAGAAAGCTATTGGCCGTCATGCAACCTGTGCAGAGTTTATGAAATTAGCATGCAGAGGCTAAGGGTGTATTAGTCCATTTTCATGCTGCTGATAAAGACATACCCGAGACTGGGTAATTTATAAAGAAAAAGGGGTTTGACAGACTCACAATTTCAGATGGCTGAGAAGGCCTCAAAATCGTGGTGGAAGGCAACAGGCAGGTCTTACATGGTGGCAGGCAAGAGAGAATAAGAACCAAGTGAAAGGGGAATCCCCTTATAAAACCATCAGATCTCGATGAGACTTATTCACTACCACAAGAACAGTATGGGGGAAACCACCCCCATGATTCAATGACCTCCCATTGGGTCCCTTCCATCACACATGGGAATTATGGGAGCTACAATTCAAGATGAGATTTGGGTGGGGACACAGCCAAACCATATCAAGTGCAAACCAAGTTTCTGACTTCTCTTGAGGGAAAAGATACTTGAAAGATTTGAGTAGTTGGGAGCCAACCACCATGATCTCCTGCCCTCTGAATTAACAGTGTAATCACAACCGCCATCTTTGAACAACAGTGTTACAGTCGAAAAGTTAGAGGAAAAATGTCTGACTTTCCTCTAGCTTTTCTTCTCCAACACTACTCAGATTTCTTTGCTTATAAATGGTCAAGTGGACGTGGATGAGGAGGTTGAGCTGGTTCTCACAGAGGAGTAGGGAGTCTGAAATGACTTTCAGTCTGGGAAAGGAAGACAGAAATCACTTCTACAGTCTTTTCAGGATCAAGCTTCAGGTAGGTGCATCCGTGCAGCATTCTCCCCTAAAGAACTTGATAGTACGAGAAATAAGCCTGCCTGCGAACTACACCACACATTGTGTCACCAAAAGCATGCAATTAAATGTTGAATGCAGACCAAGAGACTTTCTAGAACTGTCTAACAGAAGAGTTGAGGGACTCAGAGCCGGAGTTGAGACTTTCTAGAACTATCTAACGGAAGAGTTGAGGACTTTCTAGAACTAACGGAAGAGTTGAGGACTTTCTACAACTGTCCAACAGGAGAGTTGAGGACTTCCTAGAACTGTCTAGTGGAAGAGTTGACGACTTTCTAGAACTGTCCAACCTAGGTTGTTTCTATAACTGTCTAATGGAAGAGTTGGCGACTTTCTGGGAACTCTCTACTTGAAGAGTTAGGACTTTCTAGATCTAACTGAAGAGTTGAGGACTTTCTAGAACTGTCTAACGGAAGAGTTGAGGACTTTCTAGAACTAATGGGAGAGTTGAGGACTTTCTAGAACTATCTAATGGAAGAGTTGAGGACTTTCTAGAACTATCTAACGGAAGAGTTGAGGACTTTCTGGGAACTACGGAAGAGTTGAGGACTTTCTACAACTGTCCAACGGGAGAGTTGAGGACTTCCTAGAACTAACGGAAGAGTTGACAACTTTCTAGAACTGTCCAACCTAAGAGTTGATGACTTTCTACAACTGTCTAATGGAAGAGTTGACGACTTTCTAGAACTCTCTAAAGGAAGAGTTAAGGACTTTCTAGAACTAACGGAAGAGTTGAGGACTTTCTAGAACTAACGGAAGAGTTGATGACTTTCTAGAACTGTCTAACCTAAGAGTTGATGACTTTCTACAACTGTCTAATGGAAGAGTTGACGACTTTCTAGAACTCTCTAACGGAAGAGTTGAGGACTTTCTAGAACTATCTAACGGAAGAGTTGACTTTCTAGAACTGTCTAAGGGAAGAGTTGCGACTTTCTAGAACTAATGGAAGAGTTGAGGACTTTCTAGAACTATCTAACGGAAGAGTTGAGGAAAACCGAAAACGCCCATTGAGGGACCTGGCTCCAGTCTCCTGGAAGTAGGCGGGAGCATGACTGTGATTTCAGGAGTGGGAATCCAGTTAATTACATCCTTCTGGGTGTGTCAAGAGGCTGTGCTAATTAGAAGAGGATTCATATGATGCATGTTAATAAGTTACATATATAACTCAATAGCCTCAGAGGCTCATGTGATTATCTATGTATCCCTGTACCTATCTATATATCACCTATCTATACACATAAATATATATGCATGCAATCAATATATGCACAAACTATATATTTTATTACAGTATATCACAAGAATAAACTGTATATACATATGTTCATGTGTCATTTTTATATATATATGTGTATATATATAAAAATATATGTGTGTGTGTGTATGTAATCACATGATCCTTAGAGGATTTTTCTTTTTTTGAAATGGAGTCTTGCTCTGTCACCCAGGCTGGAGTGCAGTGGTGCAATCTCAGCTCACTGCAACCTCCGCCTCCCGGGTTCAAGGGATTCTCCTGCCTCAGCCTCCCTAGTAGCGGGGATTACAAGAGTCCACCACCACGCCCAGCCAATTTTTGTATTTTTAGTAGAGACGGGGTTTCACCATGTTGGCCAGGCTGGTCTCGATCTCCTGACTTCAGATGATATGCCTGCCTCACCCTCCCAAAGCGCTGTAATTACAAGCATGAGCCACCACACCCAGCCCCTTTGAGGATATTGAGTTATTTTTACAATTCATTGATATTCTGCTGAGTGAATATTGTATTGTTTTATCTTGTATACATTTATTGATGTGGCGTATGTATATGCCATTCCTTTTTTTTTTTTTTATTTGAGATGGAGTCTCACTCTGTCGTCCAGGCTGGAGTACAGTGGCGCGATCTCAGCTCACTGCAACCTCCGCCTCCTGGGTTCAAGTGATTCTCCTGCCTCAGCCTCCTGAGTAGCTGGGACCACAGGCGCCTGCCACTACTCCTGGCTAATTTTTTATATTTTTAGTAGAGACAGGGTTTCGCTGTGTTAGCCAGGCTGGTCTGGAACTCCTGACCTCGTGATCCGCCTGCCTCGGCCTCCCAAAGTGCTGGGATGACAGGCGTGAGCCACCGCACCCGGCCTATGCCATTACTTTCCATGGCAAAAACCACAATTACTTTTGCACCAACCCGATGCCATTTATTTCACCTCAACCTCTATCGACACCGACTTCTTCTCTGGTCATATGTAGCTTCTCAGACAAATGTGTCTCCTGAGAGAGCGTAGGACCACCCTGGCTGGATGGCACCAAATTAGAGAGTAACGTGTGGGTCAGAAGTTGGTCTCTCGTAAGCTAATGCAACAACTGGTGGCTGTACTATCCTTCTCAATCCGAGCTTGTAAGCCTCCAAAACTGAGGATCACCTGCTGGTTTCTGGTGAATTTATGCCCATAAATACCGTTTCGTGGGTGCAGCACACCAACATGGCACATGTATACCTACGTAACGAACCTGCACGTTGTGCACATGTACCCTAGAACTTAAAGTATAATAAAAAATTAAAAAAAAAAAAAAACAACAATCAAAATGAAACAAAACGGCAACAATAACAAAAACTCCAGAAGCTCACTGAGGTAAAACTATATATACTCATCAGATATAGCACTCACTCAATTGTATATTTATCGCTATTTATACGAATATTGTATTTCTGGTCATACGATTTGTAGTAAAAATGATCCATTAAGTAAAAAAAAAAAAAAAAAAAAAAACCGTTTCATGCAGGTTTCATGGCTCGGGAGCACCGCAGATTTCATGATATTAAATTGTTCCTTCTGACGGAGCTCTGATTGAGCTAACTGACGCTACATTTAATTTCAGGGTGGACTGAATCGAACAGGTTTACTAATAAGAGCAGGAGGCCGGGCGCGGTGGCTCACGCCTGTAATCCCAGCACTTTGGGAGGCCGAGGCGGACGGATCACAAGGTCAGGAGATGGAGACTCTCCTGGCTAACACGGTGAAACTCCATCTCTACTAAAAATACAAAAAATTAGCCAGGTGTGGTGATGGGCGCCTGTAGTCCCAGCTACTCCAGAGGCTGAGGCAGGAGAATCGCTTGAACCCAGGAGGCGGAGGTTGCAGTGAGCTGAGATGACGCCACTGTAATCCAGCCTGGATGACAGAGCGAGACTCCATCAAAAAAAAAAAAAAAAAAAAGAAAAGAAAAGAGGAAGAATATTCCTGACCAGGTCTGGAAACTGGAGGTCAAAGCAAAATTATAATGGTGATGATAAATAAGTGGAAAACTGGTACACACTGACTTTGTGGTGAAAATTTCAAGCCAAGTTCGTATTTATAGAGAAGATTGGCTGGGTGCGATAGTTCATGCTTGTAATCCCAGCACTTTGGAAACCTGAGGAGGGCAGACTGCTTGAGCCCAGGAGTCCAAGGCCAGCCTGGGCAACACGGCAAGACCTCATCTCTATGAAAATTACATACATTAGCTGGACATGGTGGTGTGCACCATAGTCCCAGCTATTTGGGAGGCTTAGGTGGGAGGACTGCTTGAGCCTGGGAGATGGAGATTGCAGTGAGCCGAGATCACGCCACTGCACTCCAGCCTGGATGACCGAGCAAGACCTTGTTTCAAAAAAATAAAAGGAAAGAAAAAAAATAAAAGATCTGTGGTCTTAAGAACAGTCCAGGGTCAGGCGCGGTGTCTCACGCCCGTAAACCTAGCACTTTGGGAGGCCGAGGTGGGCAGATCACAAGGTCAGGAGATCGAGACTATCCTGGCTAACACAGTGAAACTCCATCTCTACTAGAAACACAAAAAATTACCTGGGCATGGTGGCGGGCACCTGTAGTCCCAGCTACTCGGGAAGCTGAGGCAGGAGAATGGCGTGAACCCGGGAGGCGGAGCTTGCAGTGAGCCGAGATCGCACCACTGCACTCCAGCCTGGGCGACAGAGCGAGACTCCGTCTCAAAAAAAAAAAAAAAAGAAGAAGAAGAAGAGGAACAGTTCATGGTGACAGATAAAGTTTCCACAGTTATTTGCACATTGGAGAGTGAAAGATTTGAAGTGAAATGCATCATATCGGAGCTCATAGTTCCTGAGACCTTAGCACATGTCAGACTTAGATGTGAGTGGGTTACATAAAGTCACTCACTCTGTCTTGAAGAAAACCCTCTGAGTTGAATACTGTGACCGTCGTAATCTACAGATCCTGACAGGCAGTCCACGGGGCAACGTGACTTGCCCAGGGTCATAGACACGTCCTGGGGAGAATTTGGAATTTGAGCACTAGGATCTCAAGTGCAAAAGTGTACGCTCTTCGTGTGGCCCAGCAGAGAGAGAAGGACCCAAGTATGAAGAAATCCTGGCCTTTGGAGGAAGAAGAGATGGAGATCATAGG
>NW_022161743.1:0-11507 GCF_008728515.1 Papio anubis
CCAGGTTCAGGCCATTCTCCTGCCTCAGCCTCCGAGTAGCTGGGACTACAGGCGCCCGCCACCACGCCCGGCTAGTTTTTTGTATTTTTAGTAGAGACGGGGTTTCACTGTGTTAGCCAGGATGGTCTCGATCTCCTGACCTCGTGATCCGCCCGCCTCGGCCTCCCAAAGTGCTGGGATTACAGGCTTGAGCCACCGCGCCCGGCCTGTATTTTTGGTAGAGACGGAGTTTCACCGCATTGGCCAGGATCTCCTGACCTCGTGATCCGCCCGCCTCGGCCTCCCAAAGTGCTGGGATCACAGGCGTGAGCCACCATGCCCGGCCTAGATCTAGGGCTTCTACAAGGTGGGAACTTGGAGGCCTGGAAGCATCCAAGGCTGAAACCCGGAGTGGGTGGGATCTCGGCTGCAGGGCACCCCATCCTCTGCCCCAGCCGCCCCGGTCCCCGTGCACTCACGTTCCGCCCGATTCTCTTGTTGATGGGCTTCATAAGGAAGGAGGAGAAGAAGCCGCTGAGGTACATCACCAGGGGAATGGTCGCGATGAACTTCTGCGGGGGCAGAGCCAGGCACGGCGTGTCAGTCATGGCTCGCCAGGCTGGGGCCGTCCCATCCCAGCATCCCCACCCCAACCCGCTCACCTTGGGCAGGTGGAGGGAGTAGGTGAGGTACATGGCCATGTAGGTCTGGGACAGGTTCACGATGAGCCTGGTGGTCATGTACAGCACGCCCACCTGTGGGCAGACAGAGGGACTGGCAGGGATCAGGAGGGCCTTCTCCACTCCCACCAGCAGGGGGCACCGGGGCCGGGGTGGGCGCGCCCTGCAGCTGGCATTTGATCCATTGGTAGTGACTGCCCAGTGGGGTGGGCCGGGGAGAGGAGAGCGGCGCTTGATGAGTGATGTCTGCCCCGGGTGTGGGCTGCACCAGCGGCCGCTTGTGCTCTGTGTCTGGACGCAGCTTGCCTCACAGAGCAAAGGCCCGGTGGGTGGGAGAGGAGGTCCACGCCAGCCCCGCCGCCCCCAGCACGCACCTGGTAGAAAGCCGGCTCCCGGAGCCAGTGCTTCCAGAGCAGCAGGGGCTGGGCGACAGCGGGGGCCAACAGGGGGGTGTGCTCGCCCGGCTCCTCCACGTGCGGCCGGCACACCTCTCCCGAGTGCCCAGGTGGAACAGCAGTGAGAACACGGGGCCGACACCCACCACCAGCAGGGACAGGTTCTGGGGACCCGGGGGAAGCCGTCAGTGGCGGCTGGCCCAGCCCCTATCCCAGGCTTGAGGACTTCAGGCTGACCACCCGGAAAACCAGCTCACCCGAGGGAACATAGGCACATCCACGGCCCCAGCTGGTCGCCGATGTCGATGTCCTGGGTGGGCTCCACCCGTGACGAGCCCTGCAGGTGCAGCAGGAGCCAGAAGCTGGCCGCCCGTGGGGCGGTGATGTTGGCCCACCCGGCGGTGAGCGTGCCTGGCGGACAGGCAAGCAGGGGACTCAATGGGGCAGCCAGGACCCGGGCCCTTCTTCCCGCATGGCAGCGCCCGTCAAAGCAGCCTGGGAACCCTGACCTGATGGGTGATTCTGGCCACCGTCACACTGTGGCCTCCAGGAAGCCCATGCTGGCCTCCATTTCCCCAGCCCGCACATTATCTAACGCAGGACAGCTGTGACCCGCAACTCCCTGCTTCGTGCCTAGGACCAGGGTGCAGTGACTCAATGGCCCGGAGTCCGCTGCAACCCAAAGTCCTGAGAACCCAGGGCTCACAGAAGCCCGGGAGTGGGAGATTCTTCCCGGATGCTGGGCGGCTGCAGGCGAGGGGGCTCCCTGGTCTAGAAGCATCCCAGGCCATTGCCCGCAGCCCGGCCGGGCATGGAGAACCCCAGGGGGCCTCAGAATCCCTACACGAATCCAGTCTCTTTCTGGCGGGGAACCAGCGCACCTCCAGAGGCCACGTGAGCACAGCAGGAGGTCAGCTGGCAAAGCGATGGCACGTAGGAAGTGCCTGGGGTCTGGTCCCGGTCAGCTGGGGCCCTCAGGGGCCCTGGGCATTGGGCAACCCGTGTCGTTAGCGCCTGCACCTGTCTCATGGCCATAATGGGGAACTCAGATCCGGGGGTGGGGAGGAGGCCAGAGTAGGCGGAGCTGGTGATGCACGGTCAGATGTGGAGACAGCGAGCTCCTCCGACACAGAGGCGCTCTGTGGACCCTGGCTTTGGGCACTAGCTGGGGGCAGGCCCTCCTCCTGGAGGTGCGATGGGGAGAACAGTTCCCCCTCCACCTCACAGGAGGAGGAGTAGGAGTTTAGGAAGTTGAGATTCATGTTAAGGGCCTAGAACTATGCCAGGCACAGCAGGTGTAATACATCATCCTCATAACCAGAACCTCTTCCTGTGCCTCTAGCAAGTGAGTGGATAAGCCGGGCACCTGCCGCGCCCAGGTGTAACAGAAAGAATTCTTTTTTTTTTTTTTTTTTTGAGACGGAGTCTTAGCTCTGTCGCCCAGGCTGGATGCAGTGGGCTGCCAGTCTCGGCTGCAAGCTCCACCTCCCAGGTTCAGGCCATTCTCCTGCCTCAGCCTCACGGTAGCTGGGACTTCCTGGCTCCACATAAGCCCGGCTAGTTTTTTTGTATTTTTAGTGGGGCGGGGTTTCACCATGTTAGCCAGGATGGTCTTGATCTCCTGACCTCATTGATCCACCACCTTGGCCTCCCCAAAGTGCTGGGATTACAGTGAGCCACCGGCCTAGTCAGCAGAAATTCTAAGGCAGCCCCACAGAGGCCTTGCCCAGTCCCATCCCCTCCCGTGGCAGCAGGACCTGTAAGTCATGCATGGACACTACAGGATGTAGCGGGCTAAGTGGCGTTCTATGGCAGGGGAAAGGGACTGCTTGGACATGTTCTAACAAAGACAGCAGTCCTTTCGGACATATCCACAGGAGATTACTGTGGTCCAAGCGGGGGTGGCTCATACCTGTCATCCCTGGCACTTTGGGAGGCGAGGAGAGGCAGATCACTGAGTCAGGAGTTCGAGAGACCAGCCTGGCCAACGGTGAAATCCATCTCTACTAAAAATACAAAATTAGCGAGACAATGTCTTGAGCACCTATATCCCAACTATTTAAGGAAGGCGAGGCTGGAAATCGCTGAGCTCAGGAAGCGAGGAGCTGCAGTGAGCACCGGGCGCACTGCACTCCAGCCTCAAAAACAAGCTGAGCCAGACACAGTGACTCCACCTGTAATCCCAGCACTTTGGGAGGCCAAGACAGGCAGATCACCTGAGTCAGGAGTTTGGGACCAGCCTGGCCAGCATGGTACAGAAACTCTGTGTCTAATAAAAATACAAAAAAAAAAAAAAAAAAGAATTAGCAGAGATAGGTACCACTGCCTCAGCCTGGGCGACAGAGGCGAGATTCTCTCGAGGGAGACTACTGTGGTGGGCTGGCCGTCCAGGCCATCCTTTGGGAGAAAAGGACTTAGGACTTCTTGGATAGATTCCCCCTGCTGGCCTCAGAAGCAGCAGCCGGCCCACCATGATCTGCACAGGTGCGAGGCGGCAAATTCCATGCACCAACCCGTGAGCACAGAGGGAGGGACGCCCCAGCCTTCCCTGGGGCCCTAACCGGGACAGCCCTTGAATGCGGGCTGGAACCCAGACCTGGGGGAAGCGCTACACCCCTCTCCTGGCTCGGCCAAGCCCGAGTCCCTGACCCCAAAACTGTGACAGGAGAAATGTGGAGTGGCGAGTGTGGTGGCCACCTGTAATCCCAGCACTTTGGGAGGCCAAGGCAGGAGATCGTTTGAGCCCAAAGGTTTCCAAGACCAGCCTGGGCAATAGTGAGACCCCATCTCTACAAAACCTTTAAAAAAACAGCTGGATGTGGTGGCACCTCCTGTAGTCCCAGCTACTCCACGAGGCTGAGGCAGGAGGATCCCACTTGAGTCCAGGAGGTTGAGGCTGCAGTCAGTGGTCGCACCACTGCACTCCAGCCTGGGCAACAGAGTGAGACCTCCTCTCCAAAAATAAACATATAAGGCGAGGCCTCAGTGGCTCAAGCCTGTAATCCCAGCACTTTGGGAGGCCGAGCCAGGCGGGATCCGAGGTCAGGAGATTGAGACCATCCTGGCTAACCGGTGAAACCCATCTCTACTAAAAATACAAAAAATTAGCGGGTGAGGTGGCGAGCCTGGTCGGCCTCGGGAGGCTGAGGCAGGAGAATGAAGTAAACCTGGGAGGTGGAGCTTGCAGTGAGCTGAGATCCAGCCACTGCACTCCAGCCTGGGCAACAGAGCAAGACTCGTCTCAAAAAAATAAATAAAAATAAAAAATAAACATAAAGACTGCCTGGTCACCGAGCTGCCGAGTCTCTGGCCACTCGTTACGTGGCCCCACTGACTGATAGGCCGAGCCAGGGCCCACCCTGCCCACGGGGGAGGGTGCCCAGGCACCTGAGTGCTGTGAGCTCCACCTTCTCATGGTCGTTGGTGACGAGCTCCGGGATGAGGCTGAGGTGGGAGATCTGTGTGGAGGCCCAGCCGAACTGGAAGATCACGATGAACGGGCCATAGTAGAGGAGGGCAGCCCACTCGGGCGTGGCCGCCCCGCAGCCCAGGCAGGGGCTGAAGATGAAGGGGAAGGACAGCAGGACGCAGACGGTGCCTGTGGACGGGTGGGGTGGTCAGTCATGGGGCCGTCCCACACCAGCCAGGGCTCCCGGGGTGGGGACACGGAGGGAGGAGAGAGGGAAACCGAGGCGCAGACGAAGATGCCCCTCCCATGCACACAGTCACGCACGAGGGAGGGTCTGCAGCTGGGGTCCCCCAGGCTTATGGCCCTGGTGACAAAAGGGGAATCTGATACCAGGTACCTGGGCTCAGCCTGTAAGTCAGAAGAATCCGGGTGCAGGGGGTCCCCCGGAAACCTGCCCCCAACAGGTGCCCCGGTTACAGCCACAGCCTCCCCCGGCTCCTCCCCCTCAGCCACTGACAAGCCTCCCATGGGGCCTCGGGAAGCGGGAGGCCCAGGTAGGGCTGGGCGGGGCTGGGCTGGACCCTGCCCTCCTTGAGCTCCGCTGTCCCTGTCAGCTCCTAAGGTGACCACTCCCTATAACACTGTGGCGTCCAGGCCTCCAGGGACATTCTGGAAATAGCACTTGCCCCCAACCCGAGATCTGCTGTGCCAAGCCCTGGTTCTTCACATCCTCAGAAAAAACCCCTAAGATACCTTGGAACAAATGTAAGATCCTCCCTGCAGCCCACAGGGCCCTTTGCGACCTGCCCTGTTCCCTCTGTGCCCTGTCCTGCCCTGCCCTGCCCTCTCCCTCTTCTCTCTCTGCTCCAGCCATGCACGTCTCCTCACTGTTCCTCCAACACCCCAGGCGGTCCTGCCCCAGGGCCTTTGCATGGACGTGCCTCTGCCTGGAGCTCTCTTTCTCTCACATCTTAGCAAGACCGGCTTCTTTTCACCTCTGGGTTCAACGGGAATGTCACCTCCTCAAACACCTCTCTCCTGGCCCTTGCAGCTCCTACTTCACCCTTCAGCGCACCAGAGAATTCTCTGTCTGTCTGTCTGCCAGCTTCCTGGCGGCTTTCCTCTGCAGACAGCAGCTTCTGAGGGGCCTGGGGAGACCCAGTATGGAACTCAGGCACTTCAATATCTCCACTTTTTTAGAGAGTCTTGCTCTGTCGCCCAGGCTGGAGTGCACTGGCGAGATCTTGGCTCACTGTAACCTTTGCCTCCGGGTTCATGTGATTCTCATGCCTCAGCCTCCCGAGTAGCTGGGACTACAGGCACCTGCCACCACGCCCAGCTAATTTTCGTATTTTTAGTAGAGACAGGGTTTCACCACGTTGGCCAGGCTGGTCACCAACGCCGACCTCAGGGGAACCACCTACCCTGGCCCTCCCAAGGGGTGGGGTTTTAGGGGTGAGGCCCTGCCCCCCGCCTTTTTTTTTTTTTTTTTTTATTGAGACAGAGTCTCACTCTGTGGCCCAGGCTGGAGTACAGATCTCAGCTCATTGCAGCCTCCGCCTCCCGGGTTCAAGTCATTCTCCCACCTCAGCCTCCCATGTAGCTGGGATTACAGGCGCCCGCCACCATATCCAGCTGATGTTGGTAGGGATGGAGTTTCACCACGTTGGCCAGGCTGAACTCGAACTCCTGGCCTCAAGTGATCCACCTGCCTCAGCCTCCCAAAGTGCTGGGATGACAGGCGTGAGGCACCGTACAGGCTGTTCCTTCACTATCTTCTGAGCAGTGAAAAACAATAGTGGCTCTGACACAGCCTAGAGACGTGGGTGTCATGATCCTCATTTTCCAGATGGGAAAACTGAGGCCCCTAGAGTGAGCCGGAGCCAGGCTCCTTCCCTGCAGCCCTGTACTCCTCTCCTCCCAGCCTGGGGCACCTGGAAGGGCCCCTGTACCACCAAGCCTGGCGGCAGGACCTCCTTCCTCCCTCCAGGCTCCAGAGATGACCTCACCCCCAGACGCTGGGCCAGCCCCCGGAGAACTGGAATGGGGAAGTGAAACCAAAGGCAGCCTCTGCTGCTGGCTTCCCTGGAACTAGGGCCTGGGAGGGTTTACGCGGATTCCCGGGGTCCTGGCGGGGTCATCCGGGGGCAGAGCACGAACTGTGGACTCCGGTGAGAAGGTCTCTTCCTGGCCGGACTCCCTGTTCCTGCTGGCCAGTCTGGGTTAACCATTGCTGGGGCCAGGCTGCCTGGCAGGGGGAGCTTGGGCAAGTGACTGTGCCTCTCTAGGCCTCAGTTTTCAGAAAGCAGGGATTGTGGCCAGGAGTGGTGGCCCATCCCTGTAATCCCAGCACTTTGTGAGGCTGAGGTGGGAGGATCGCTTGAACCCAGGAGGTCGAGGCTACAGCGAGTCACGATCGTGCCACTGCACTCCAGTCTGGGCGACAGAGCGAGACCTTGTCAAGAAAAAAAAAAGAAAGAAAAAAACAATGAAAAGAAATGAAACAAAAAGAGAAAGAAAGGAAAAGAAGAGGCTGGGTGCGGTGACTCACGCCTATAATCCCAGCACTTTTGGGAGGCCGCGGCGGATAGATCACCTGAGGTCAGGAGTTCGAGACCAGCCTGACCAAATTGGTGAAACCCTGCCTCTACTAAAAATACAAAAATAAGCCGGGCGTGGTGGCACGCGCCTGTAGTCCCAGCTACTCGGGAGGCTGAGGCAGGAGAATCACTTAAACCCAGGAGGCAGAGGTTGCAGTGAGCCGAGATCACGCCACTGCCTTCCAGCCTGGGCAACAAATCAAGACTCCATCTCAAAAAAAAAAAAAAAAGACAAAGAAGGGTAGTGAAAGTTCCTGCCCATGGGGACGTGGTGGCTCACACCTGTAATCCCAGCACTCTGGGAGGCTGAGACAGGCAGATCACTTGAGGTTAGGAGTTCAAGCCCAGCCTGGACAATATGGTGAAACCCTGTCTCTACTAAAAATAAAAAAATTAGGCGGCTTTGGTGGCACGTGCGTATAATCCCAGCTACTTGGGAGGCTGAGGCACGAGAATCATTTGAATCCGGGAGGCGGAGGTTGCAGTGAGCCAAGATCCCGCTACTGCACTCCAGCCTGAGCAACAGAGTGAGACTCTGTCTCAACAATAAAAAAAACAAAAAGAAAGTAAGTTCCTGCCCCACAGGCTGCTGTGGGGATAGAGTTCACGTGTGGCACCAGCAAAAGCTCCGTCTACTCTGAACCACTTCCTGCTTCCGCAGCTTCAAAGTGAGGACTGGTCCTACCTTTTCCACAGCTGCTTCTGCTACTTGGAATGCGCCTCTCCACACACTCCTACCCATCCTTCAATACCTCAAAGCTAATGTCCTTCCTTCTGAAGCCCATTTGTGCCACCTGCTCACCCATAGGACTGTTTGTGTCTGAGTCTGAGGGTCCTCTCAGGATTGGGGGGAGCCCCCCAGGACTTGTTAAGGGGCAAAGCGAGTCCTTAGCCACCAGCCCCAGACTTGGGGGTGAAATACAGAAGTGGGTGCCATTGCCACGGTGACCTTCACTCAAGTCACCTGCTCAGGCATCAAGAGCAGCTGCATGGGCTTCTGCTCCCAACAGACCCTCCAGGCCCACCCAGGTGGCCCCCGACTCTCAGCTCCCGGGGCAGGTGCCCCCTCCCCAAGGCGGGGAAGAGGGGTGACGTTGGAGGCCTTGGTGTCCGATTGGAACACCCATTCCCAAAAGCCTGCTTTGGAAAAACATAAAGCCTCCAGTTACTTTTTCTGTTTGTTTTCTTGTTTGGGTTTGTTGTTGTTGTTTGTTTTGTTTTGTTTTAGACAGACTCTCGCTGTGTCTGGAGTGCAGTGGCGTGATCTCCGCTGACTACAGCCTCTGCCTCCCAGGTTCAAATGATTCTCCCACCTCAGCCTCCTGAGTAGCTGGGATTATAGGCACGTGCCACCACACTCAGCTAATTTTTGTATTTTGGTAGAGACAGGGTTTTGCCATGTTGGCCAGGTTGGTCTCAAACTCCTGACCTCAGGTGAGGAGGCCTCCCAAAGTGCTGGGGTGACAGGAGTGAGCCACCGCGCCCGCCCTGCCCAGAAATTATCTTGTGCATCTGTCAAAGAGCTTATCCAACTATTATGATCAAAGAGGAATTTGGAGCCCTGGGCTCCACTCAGGGGAAGGGACAGCCGGTCCCCTCCCTGTCTGCCGCCACCTCAGGTGACCCGGGAATAGCCCAGACATAGGAAACATGAAAATCCAGTCCTCAAGTTGTGCCTCCTGCTGGGCCTGCGCCCTCACACCACTGGAGATCCACTGCCTCTTGCAAAAAATGTCAACACCCAGACCCTGGGGCCAACCACCCACCTCAGTCATTGTTCCCAAGGGTGAGGAGGCACCGGCCTGCCCCTCCTGCAGCCTGGAATTCCAAGAACTGAGCAGGATTCCTGGCCCTGCCTCCTGAAATGCCCTGTGTGTCCCAAATGCCAGGACGCAGCCGGCACTTCTGTGAGGGCAAGAAGAGCAGGGAAGGAGGCCGGCTAATCTTCAGGCCCAGGGTCCGGGCGGGGAGAGGAGGGCCGCTGGGAGGCAGTCCTGCAGTCTTATCGATGGGCACCGGGGCAGGGTGACCCAGCCCATGACGCCGGCCTCCTGCCCTCCCAACAGCCCTCTCTAATCAGGGCACCTCCCCCAGACCTAGGGGGGTCCCTGACCCTGGCCAGACAGACAGAGGCAATGCAAGAACAGGGCAGAGACCCCTGACCCTCCAGTCCCACCCAGGCGGCTCCGAACTCTCAACTCCGGGGCAGCACCCTCCAACCGCCCACGCACCAGGTTGCCCTGGCAGGACAGACAGAGACAGGAGGCTCTAGGCAGCCTGACTGTCCCTCAGCCATAGCTGTCCCGGTTGGTCACCCTAATAGATGAGCTCAGGCTAGACAGACTGAGAGGAGGCACCACCAACCCTCCAAAGGGTTCAGGGCGGCCCGGGGGGTCAGACGGACAAAGGCATTGACACTAGGAAGTCATGTAGTCAGATGGTGAAGGCCCTGCAGGTCAGACAGCAGCTCTGAGGCAGACAGACAGGGGAGGCTGGGCCAAGGGACAGACAAAAGGGATACGGGGCAGTTAAGCAGACAGACAGGGGAGGCTCACGGCTCAGGCAGATAGAGAGGCCCTGCACGGTTGGACACATGGGGGAGGCCCTGCACAGTCAGAGAGATGGGGGCGGCTCAGGCCATGGGCAGAAAGATAGACGGGGGAGGCTGGATGGTGGGATAGGCAGGGGAGGTTCAGGAGTGACACCACAGAGGGACCACTGGGTAGTCAGACAGAGGCAGGAGGCTCAGGCCACAGAACAGACAGATAAGTGAAGACTCAGCTCATGGGGCAGACACACAGGGAAGACTTAGGCCCCAGGCAGGCAGACAGAGGGGACAGGGTGGTGGGACTGATGGAGGAGGCTCAGGCCGTGGGCACAGACAGACAGGTAGGGAAGGTTCTGGCCATGGGACAGACAGAGGGGTGAAGACTCAGCCCATAGGGCAGAGAAATAGGGAGGTTAAGGCCGTGGACAGACAGTGCAGGGGGGCTCCGGCCACCGGACAGACAGACCGAGGGGAGACTCCGATCCCGGGCAGGCAGACAGGGGGTGGCGGGTCAGAGGGAGGAGGCTGCCGGGTCGCGGAGTCTCCGAGGGACTGCCTGACAGGTGGCGGGGCCGGGACGCTTACCGACCAGGTGCCAGGCCTTGCGCGGGCCGTAGCGGGGGCAGCAGCCGGCGGCGCGGTCGGCCTCGTAGCCCACGAGGGGTGTGCACAGCCCGTCGGCCACCTGGCCCAGCAGCAGCAGCAGCCCCGCGCCGCGGGAGCTGTAGGCGCGCACCGAGTGCAGGTAGAGCAGCAGGTAGGTGAACCACATGGATGCACACAGGTCGTTGAGGAAGTGGCCCACGGCGTAGCTCAGCCGCGCCACCAGGGACAGCGGCCGCCGGGACGGCGCCGCTCCGGCCGCTGGGGGTCCCGGGCCCATTGCGGCGCCGGGCACGCGCCCCCCACCCCCGGGCTCCGCGGAGGGTACCGGGGCCAGGCCTTCGGGGGTGCCGTCGGGAGAGGCGCCGGGGACGCCCAACACGCGCCGGGCACTCCGCACTCCGCGCCCCGCTCTCCTCCGGCCGCGCCCGCACCCGCGTCTGCGGCGTCCGCCCCAGGCTGGACTCTGCGGCTGCCGGGCCCCAGAGTCCGGAGACTGCGCCGGGCGGGGAGGGGCGGGGCGGTTCCGGCGCCTGAGCCAATTGGAGCCGCATCCCGGGGAACCGCAGCCAATCGCCAAGGAGAGCGGAGAGGGGCGTGGCCGCAGGGCTGGTTCCGCCTCTACGCCGGGCGCCCGTGCGATCCTAGCGCCCGCCGGGTATGAGGGCGACCCCCTAGCGCTCCGCGTCAGTGGCCGGCACCCCCTTAGACCGGGGGAGGGAAATGTACCAGGGGGCACCGCCGGCTCCCACCCAGACCCCGCCTCCAGGCCCGCGCCACCCCAGTCCACCCGGAGCTGGACGGCCCAGCGGGCTGGGGTGGAGTGGGTAGGATGGGCTCTGGGTTTGGGGTCGCAGGGAGGTCCGAGCCCGAGCTGGCCTCGGGGTCCGCTGACTTCCCGACCTAGAGAGACGGGATCTGGAGAGGACGCAACAACACTAATTGGTTACTAACGGTAATAATGGGGGTAATCAACATAATAGTACCAGCTGGCCTTTAACGAGCGTTGCCTGCCAAAAGCCCCACGTGGTGGAGCAAATTTTACTCCCATTTTACAGGCGAGGAACGGAGTTGCCCGGGGCGCGCAGTGAGTCAGGCGCCCGTGACTCCGAGGCCTGTGCGCGCGACCCTCCCCCTCCAACCAACGTCCTCCCTCGAACGGGTCACCGGACTGAGGGTTTCAAGTTCCTCCAAGGAGTGCGGGCGGTTCCCACTACCTCAGGCC
Organism: Papio anubis; assembly: GCF_008728515.1. Classification (NCBI taxonomy): domain Eukaryota; kingdom Metazoa; phylum Chordata; class Mammalia; order Primates; family Cercopithecidae; genus Papio; species Papio anubis. Next base: position 11,440 of record NW_022161743.1, read on the forward strand.
CTACTCCTTCCAGCGGCATTTTCTCTTCTTTCCTCTTTTTATTTTAGAAACAGGGTTTTGAGGCCGGG